>NW_002060945.1:2680952-2868026 GCF_000150275.1 Trichoplax adhaerens | reverse complement strand
TCTAACGTTGGAGTTTATCTTAAATTGATAGAACGAAATTAGAGATTGAAACACGCTATGGCTAAGTATGTCAGCCATGTTTTATTTGGAATCACTGATGGTATAATTTATCCTGATATTGTGATAACGAGTCTTTTAAAATAAATAAACAAGCACTACAGTTTCTTGTGAACTTAATTTTATTACATAAATTAGGTTCGCTTTCCAAATACCAAGGCCTATCTAGCTGCAATCAGACTATTCAAATTATTACGACAAAATCCTAAACGTAAAATTAGTTACTGAATGATTTTTAGCAACACAATTATATCCTCCCAATTAATTGGCTAGACCAGCTCTAAATTGATAATGTTATCACAATATCTCTTAGTAGAATCAGTCGTGTTTAACATTGCTTTAAAACTTGGTAAAAATTCTACCAGCCTACTCTTAAGTGCTGGCCTAGAACGTAGATGTTAAAGCGTACTCGTTACCCATAACTCGTAACTAACTTTACTCTTAACTCTGCAACCCATTTATACGCAAATCCTATTCAGTAATGCAATGCAATGCAGTACCAATACGTGCAATCATGGCCAGTACAACAAATACTCGTACCAGTGGTTTGTTATAGTTATCGTAATATAGAAGGTATACAAAATATAAAACATTTTCATAGTGTGCTTATGGAAAAAACACGCTAATGATCCCAACCTTGCTATGTCATGATAATATTACACACTTATGATTTTAATATTAAGCTAATTTGGGGCTAGGCTATGCCCATAATGGAATGGTTCAAGGTATGGATATTATGGAAGTACTCGAAATTACTATATGTAACTATGCTTAGTAGAGACGTTGTGTGAATCACAAATTTTCTTAACTAACTTTATTTGATTCTGCTATATGAGATGTGAACTACTCACAAAAATATAACAATTGGAAATTAGAAGGTGTAATATAGATGATACAATATGTCCTAAATAAATACTGAACTTATGGATTATCTTAAATCTTATTGAACTAAATTTGAGATTAAATCGATAGGAAAACTATCGTATCGCGTTAAAATTTAAACTAGGCTTTTCCAGTTTTAAAATATGCTTGATAAGTAATTTCTGAATTATAGGTGCTTAGAATAATGTGTCTTGTTCACAAAGTAGAACAAAAGTGCTATAAATATGTAACAGCGGTGGATAATTTCTAGGAATGTCATTTCATAGGCGTTGCACTTGTGAAATGACGCTAGGTGGGGAAGCTCCACATGAGAACCAAGTACTGTATTGTTTCGATTTAGTATAAAAGTTCTAATTAATCAGCATTAACTTCTATCCTTGAGCGCCTTACTAATTCATCGGATGTTCTTATCACACTAACCAATTTATCGAAGTCCCATAATTTCGGGTAGGTATATTACAAGTTTCCTCTTTCTGCAAGATTCGCTTATCTGTCATAGTTTTCGTAATAAAACGCCTAGCTATCAAGATAGTTGTGGTATTAATGCTATTTTCTCAAGATAAACTATAAATTACGGTAATAGTTCATCATTGCTCATTATTTATTGCGATAATGGTTGATAAAATGTGAAGGATATTTATTACATGGAGAGAAAAATAATCTATCATTCAATATCTCTAAAAAATACAAAATATGAGTTTGCGAAACTAAAACTTTTAAAGATATTTATGGTACTTTTAATGTAATATTTTTAACGTGGATTTTGCTTTTTACAGATTAGCAAAGATGAACGGCATTGTTTGGACTTTGCTTTTTTTGGTGTGGATCGGTACCTTTTTTCAATCATATGAGGCTAGCACCAGTAAGTTTATTAAAATTTCGTCAGGATTAAATTTCTATCATTTAGAAATACGCAAAGAATGTAGGAAAGAGTTTCTTTAACACAGACGTATTTAATTTAAAAGTGATTACATTTTATCTGCAGATTTGATAGTATTTGATGATCCGTAAAATCATCAAGGTTTTCAGTAACTACCGATGTGATAGATTCTAAAGTAATGAATTTAATGATAATGGAAAAGTAAACATACCAGAAACTTATAGCAACATGTATTTTGCTACGTTAAGAATGCATTAACAACGAGTATAGGCAGAACTTGCACGGAAAAATCTTACCAACGTTCTTATTAGCAATAATTACGGTAATATGAACGTTCATGGTCATGCTAATCTTCAAGCTACCATACAAGACGGTTCATGAAATTTTGGCAATATGTTGATTATTAGCTGTCGTCGTATTGTTGTTAGGTATTCTTTACAATGACTAGGCATTTGTAAAATGACTTGTTTTTCAATACACACGGTAACATTGTCTCGTGATGTCTAAGATATTATTATGCTGCAAATACTCGCAAAAACTTTACTTGACTCATTTAGGGTGTTGACGATTAATTTTAATTAATTATGGTACCACACTAGATGCTTTTAGGTGAAAAGACTGTTTCAAAGTTACCGGTTGGGGAGGGGGAAATATTGTTGTTATTTAAAAGATTATTGGAATTAATTAGAGATGAGTTGATATAATACTTTGCTAATAATAATCGTACTACGACTGTACCATGGACTACTAGAAATTGCTAACAGTCCATGGCCGTAAAAGATTACAGTTGCTGATGAAAATAAAGAATTATAACTGCTTCACAGTAGCATTGATGGCATTCGTCTTCTGTAGGTGGTAGCTTTAAGCCGGACATTAAATTTAATTGTTATAAAAATGATATTGTTAATCCTTAGCTATAGATTTATTCTCATTGAGTTTGCATCCTACATTATTATATCGATCCATTAACTTCACTTAATTGAACTCATGGTTGCTAAGCAAACTGACAGGGAGTTGCTAGAAGAGATAATATTGTTCACCGTGAAGGTTGGACTTTGATTTCGGATGCATTGTCAGAATTCTTTTGTGGAATTTGTCAGCATGCAGTAGCTGATATCTGATACAATCGACATCCGTTAATAGACACATTAGTTATAGCAATAAAGTACATATTGTATAATAACAGAATTATTACATTAATAAAGTTCTACTTTTGTAATTAATTTTATTTTATAGATCCTACTTCGGTCTCTTTAACTCATCAGGGTAAAGAATTCTATGTTGGATTCTTGGGCATTTATTATCGTGGCAATCCAAATGCATTAATATTCGTAACTGCTTTGGACAAAGCTGCTAAAGTTAATGTGACGAATTACGGTGCTGGGGGCTCTACTAGTACCTATACTATCAATGCAGCTAGTACAGTTCAGATTTTGTTTAATCTAGCGGAAGTTTACCAACGAGTTAATGGCAAAACGACGAAACTTGCGTACGTTACTTCCGACGAAGATATTACAATTATTGCTTATTTTGCTGATCAATACCGAGGAGGTGGCTATCGAGTATACCCAACCGCGATGTATGGTAAAGAATATTTGTTAAATATTTACTCTCCAAGCTCATCTATGATTACGATTTTAGCAAAGGAAGATAACACCCAGATTTCCATCAAATTTCCAAAAACTACAAAGATATATTTTAACGGAGCGAATTCCTTCCACGATTCGATTGTCACTACTCTAAATAAAGGTGAAGGATATTACCTCGTACCTAATACAAACACGGATATTTCTGGTACTATTGTTTCTTCGACGCAGAATATTGGATTAATTCGTGGCGAAAAATGTTTCAGAACATCAAGTACAATATCTGGATGCCATAGCAGCATTGAGCAAAGCGTACCAGTTGAGTATTATAAGAAAGAATTTATATTAACACCTGTCGCTGAGAGAACTTCAGGCGATATCTACCGTATAGTTGCGGCGTATAATTCAACGACAGTAACATTATCTCATAATGGAGCAACATATAACCTATCAAGAACAGGTTACAAAGAGATTTTGCTACCAAGTGGCACTACCAGTCAACTTGATTGTAGTATGCCATGTTCAATTATTCATTTTACGCGAGAATATTTTAAAGATAATGTAGTTGCTGGCCCGCTATCAATATTTATGCCAGGTGTTTATAGTTACGCACCAAATTATAAATTTTACGTACCTGTTAACGGTGCGCTCGCATTTCGTCAAAATTATATAAATATCGTTGTTAAATCAAGCTATATAGATGGATTTCTACTAGACGGAAATTCCATCCAAAGCTCGATGTTTCAAATGGTAACAGCTTCTTCGTATGCAACAGCAACACTAATAATTAGTCCAGGATTTCATACTGTAAATCACATAAAATCCGGTGTAAACTTTGCCTTAACGATGTATGGACATGGTACTCTTTATACGTCATATGGTTTCGTAGGCGGCATAATATTTGGTAAGTACCAAAACTACGCTTTAAATTATACTAGTGGGAGAATATAACTGAATTTATAGTTAGAAGTACGGATAATATTAGCGGATTTAGCAATCAATTCTATTTACCCTACTAGATATTATTACAGCTAATACACTTGATGCACTTGAAATTATTTTCATTTCTCTGAAACAAGATGATGCTATTAGATTGAATGCAATTACTAAAATTTAGTAGAGAATATGTAAAGAGGAATCAAAATTTTGTAACCATGCTAGATAAAAATCGAGTATAAAGGGGTATAATTAATTTTATGACAATATAAATTTTTAAAAGTAGCATATGAATACAGAGTCTTACTAGTTAATGATTCATATACTGCATCATTAACAAATGTTGATGTTGCGTTACTGTGTAACAATTCGGTTATTATTTTTTCTACGCCTTAATATATGTGGATATCCTGCAGCTTCTTTATCGATTGAAGAACACCCCAATTCAACTGATGTCGTTGAACGATTTAATGCAACTTTACGGTGCAAAGTTAAAGGAAATGAACTTATAAGTACTGCATGGTTTAAGGATAACATTCAAATTAGCAATTACGTTAATTCATCCTATATTGTTGATACTGACTGGAATATTACAAATGCTGCTTTTGCTGATGCCGGTAATTACAGCTGTCGAGTCTGGATGGGATCTCTTGCATTAATATCGAATATTGCTGAAGTTCGCGTTAAAGGTACAGTATATACTGTATAATGTTAATAGTAATAAAAGATCACTAATTCACATGAAACAAAAGCATTTATGTTGCTATATACAGCGTACTGCTGACCTCATACAATTTCGGTAAATTTTCGATTTATCTTAAGCGTACAATACATATTCGCACGTAAACAAATAGTAATACAAAATAGATAAACTTGAATTTATTATATGCCACTCATAAATAATACACAATTGTATGCATATCAGACGTAATAGAGTAGCATTGCTATTACGATTAGTAAGTTATATGCCTGTATTATAAATTAGATATTATGTAGGTAGCTCTAGAAGTCATGCGTATTTATTAAACGGTAAAAGTATAAAATAACTTCAGCTTCATATACTTGAATTGTTACGGATTCGTAAAAGTATATTCAAACATTGATGAGGTGATTCATAATTAAACCTTTAGCATATCTTGCAATCAATCAGCAACCGATTTCTACTGAATTTCAAGAAGGCGAACAGCTTAATTTGCAGTGTAATGCTACTGGAGTATCGTCGCTGATCAGTATCACGTGGTATAAGGATAATGTTGTATTACACGATTACATGAACACAACCTTACCTGGCTACAGTCAATTACGTGTCTTAAATGCTACTAGCAACGACGCTGGGAACTATTATTGTCTATTTTCTATGCTGTCTTATACTTATAAGTCACAGATTGCTAATTTGGATTTTCATTGTAAGTGTTAAATCTGGGTATAAATCTGTACAGAGTATCAGGGTCTATGAAATATTGATATGATTTAATTGATATCATATTGTACTGCTAAATTATTAATTAATATTCGGTAGCTTACAAAATATTTAGATTCCCATTCGATTTATTTATACATATCAAATAATATATAATTGATCGTGAGTAATAACCCAATAGTTTATGCTAATACTAATTGTTTATTTTAATTTCGACTACGTTTAGATAAACCCAAATTCGTAAGTTCTTCGCGAAATTTTAACTTCACGGGAGGACAGTCAGCGTTATTATCCTGTAATGCCAGTGGAAATCCTCTGCCAGTCTGGACATGGATTATGAATGATACTGCTATTAGTGGCTATGTTAACTTATCATCTTCGAGCTATAGCACACTGTCTCTAAATAATATTTCTAGTAGTGAAGTTGGTTATTATAAATGTAAGGCTGAGAACTACATTGGCGCTGATATCCGCAACGTTGGAGAGGTCGATATTTACAGTAAGTACATAAAATGAGAAAAATAGTCGAAGCATATACAGATACAGGTAGTAGCAATGTTTAATGAGTAATATGGCGTTCTTTTTTTAAAATTGGGTACTAATGTATTACTAACATTATATGAATCACTAATTAAGGAATACCTACAACGAAATACAATTTTAAGGAGATTTTTCTAATGTTAAAATCAATAGGTCTACCAAAGTTAACAAGCTTAACTGTTAATTTAACTGTAGTCGAAGGTGACAGTATTACATTATTTTGTAACAGTTCCGGTAATCCTATACCTGTCGTAAAATGGCAAATGAACAGGGTAACGTTGAATTCTAGTAATATAGCCCAGATTTCAGTGCGTGGTAATGGCCAACTGACGATTACAAATGTATCAAGATCACAAGCTGGATTTTATCAATGTGAATCTGAAAATCTAGTAGGAACCGCGTATGCAAATCCTATAGGCGTTGATGTACTTTGTATGTATCAAAATTTATAGTGAATATTATTAAACTACTACAGTAGAATTGATTCTATTTAGTCCGATATATCAAATAGTCCTCGGTTTATTGTTTTCTCTGTATTAAAGATAAATTAGTTTAAATGAAGTTTAATAATTAATATAACTCTATTCTGTTATAAAAGATAAGCCAGTGGTTACTTTATCGCCACTTAGCTTAAATAAAACGGAAGGCGATACTATAATAATATCTTGTAATGCAACCGGAAATCCTTATCCTACATGGATATGGCTTAAGAACAACCAAACTATCGTTGATTATACGAATTCGTCGTCTTCTGCTTATTCTACGTTAAAGCTACAGAATGTGTCTAGTTTGGATGTAGGCAGTTATCAATGCCGTGCTGAAAATACTATTGGTAGCTCTACGAGTAGTACTGGAATCATCGACGTGTACAGTAAGTGTTTGCTGACGTTACAGCTTTTGATGATTGTTATCGTTTAGTATTTTATGATAAACCTTATAGTAAGGTACTTTGTTGAAAATAATTTATGCAATTTCTATACTGTTCATCGAATTTCAATTCTGGAATGTACAGTATTATACAAGTGGGCTTATCGAGCATCTTCAGTTAGCGTGGTATTTGATCATACCGCTATATTAAATTTGCATTGTCTTATTATTACTATAACAGCTAAGCCAGTAGTTGTGGTATCTCCACGGAATTATAACATGACGCATGGTGAATCAGTAACATTATCTTGCAATGCAACTGGAAATCCTTCGCCCACTTTGACATGGCTGAAAAATGGTCAAAGTATTATTGGCTTTATGAATACATCATCGCTTAGTTATACTACACTGACGTTACTGAACGTGTCTAGGATAGATGTAGGCATTTATCGGTGTCTTGGTGAAAATATCGCTGGCAGTTCAAGCAGCTCGAGCATAATTGATATATACAGTAAGTTTTTCGTAGATCACGGTTACTTTAGATGATAAAATTTAATGTAGACCTTGTTTCGGTCTTAAATTACTATACATTGCATTTATAATTTTTCGATACATAAAAAATTATAAGTAATATAGCCTATCAATTATGTTTTATAGCTTATCCACGAGTAGTGAGTATATTAAATAATACGGAAGTGGTTGAGGGTAATACTATTACTCTATCGTGTAATAGTACCGGCTATCCAACGCCAATTATTTCTTGGTATAAGGATGATATATTAGTTGCAATGAGCAACATTATTCAAACATCAGTAAATGGATATGGTCAATTAATTATTGCTAACATATCAACGATCGGAATTGGAAAATATACATGTAAATCAACGAATGTAATCGGAAGTCATATAAGTAGATCGGTGACTGTCAATGTTTATAGTAAGTTCGAGATACACAAACTTGCTAGTTTAGATGTTTGTATATTGTATTATATCTAAAGGTGCAATTAAATTACTCAATAAGCAATATATCATGTTTTGGAGTTTTAGTAAAGCTAATATCGGTACGTAATGAAATCGAATTATTTAAGAATAGATTAATTAAATACATGAATGTCCTTTGATCCTGTTTCAGCTTTACCGAAACTGATAAATATACCTAGAAATACAGGCATTATCGAAGAAGGAATTGCTGCACTCACGTGTAACAGTATCGGTCGTCCTATACCTGTTATAACCTGGCTCAGAAATAGAATTGCTGTAAATTTTAGTAATACTATACAAGATTCAGCAAATGGTAGTAGCACACTAACAATATTGAATATAACAAAGAGTCAGTCAGGACAATATCAGTGTGTTGCAAGCAATAGGGTGGGGAATGTAACTTCGGTCCCAGCGGTAGTTGACGTTTATTGTAAGCTTTTGATTGAAATTAGATGTTATGATAATCATAACATCATATAAGTAAGCCATAAAGCTAAGTTCTATTTATGTTTACTTTTATTAACTTTAGATAAACCTTTGATAACAGTATCTCTACAAAGCCAAAATAGGGCAAACGGAGAATCTCTAACCTTATCGTGCAATGCAACTGGAAATCCCTCACCAACATGGACATGGTTGAAGAATAATCAAATTATAAATTATACGAATATATCATCAGATCATGCGGAGCTGACGCTGTATAATCTATCTAGTGCCGATATAGGCAATTACAGATGCTCTGCTACAAATATTGCTGGTACTGCAAGTAGTAGTAATGGATTTATTGATGTTTACAGTAAGTGGAAATTGATGCCATACCATTAAAATAGGGAACTTGCAACCTAGTAAAATATCTTATAAATTTTCAATTGCTACTTTAATTTAAGTAACATAATAGATAAAAATAGCGCATTCAAATTCTCTAAATAAACCTACAATTTTAATCAATGAATGAATTAAAATAACATTAAATTTCTTTCAGCTATGCCAGTCATTACTGCTTCAACAAGCAACGTAGTGGTCAATGAAGGAGGGATTAGTATACTGACATGTAATGTATCAGGCAATCCTATTCCGGAAATTATTTGGTTGAAAAATAGTACAGCAATAACTTATAGTAATGCCAGGCAAATATCGTCAAATGGTTACGGCGTATTAACGATTTCTAACATATCTGTATCTCAAGCTGGATTTTATGAGTGCTCAGCAAAAAATTTGATGGGAACGATATATGGATCTATAGGAGAGGTTGTTGTATACTGTAAGTATAACCATGAAAGTAGAATTTAAATTTGGAAATATATAAGAGTATTTGAGCTAGGATTTACGTATAATCGCTTCAATTAATCGTTATCAAAGACGTATAAGTTGACTGATAAATTATAAATTATGAATATTCGAGTATGTTATTGGCGTATTTAATATTTGAGATAAATTACCTTTTATTTTCTCGGTTGACTTAGATAAGCCTATTATCACGGTATCTCCAGAGAGCAACAATGTAACAGAAGGTCAATCGCTGATGCTGTCTTGCAATGCTACTAGTAACCCTGAATCTTCATGGATTTGGCTTAGAAATGATCAAATTGTAACATTTGTTAATGCTACATCAAGTTATACAACTTTAGCCTTACTTAATGTGTCTGGAATTGAAGCCGGTCGTTATAAATGTCAGGCTACAAATGAAGTTGATACTTCTACTAGTTCTGCGGCTATAATCAATGTTTATAGTAAGTTCTGTTACTTTGTAGAATTAAATCGGATTGATATTAGCAGTAAACGTAACGAACCATTCAGACTGCTGTAAAAATGATTACCTTACTTTGATTCTATGTCTACCTAGCATATCCGAGGTTTGTCATGTCGCCAAGAAATCAAACTAAAATTTTGGGACAGCAAATTACTTTGTCTTGTAATAGTACAAGTAATCCCTATCCTAACATTACATGGTTTAAAGATGACAGTCTGCTGAATAAAACAGCTTACCAGTATTTTTCCTTGATTGGGTACAGTACGCTAACTATAAATAATTCATCATTAGCTGATGAAGGTCGGTATCACTGTAGAGCTGTTAACTTCATTGGACAAGCTACGAGTAACATCGCGACAGTTGTAATTGAAAGTAAGGACTGCTTATTGCTCATTCTATTGCTTTAATTTGGTAGCTGTTTGTGACACTTGATAAATTGTTTGAAGATGTTAGTCTTACGCGCTGATGATATAAATATTTATCGTATCTAAAGAATAACAAAATTGTTTGCTTATTTGCTAATAGTTCCTCCAACCGTCTTGCTTTCGCCTATAAGCCGTGTTGTACTTCTTGGTGAAACGGTTATATTAACTTGTGAGGGAACTGGTAAACCTTCACCAACTGTGACTTGGACGAAAGGTGGGCAGGCAATATCGAATGCTGTTTCGAATAGCTTAACAATTGGAAACGTAACAGCGAAAGACTCGGCAGATTATCGTTGCTTATTTAATAATTCTGCTGGCTCGGTATTAACCCAAGCTTCAACGATAAACGTCTTCAGTAAGTGAGATTAATTAAAAAAAAACACAATTCTACACAATATCGTTGTAGCGTTTGTACATTCAATAAAGTTTTTTAGGGTCTTTACATATTTCAGTAGTGTCGCATAGCTGTTTTAAATACTATATTGCCAATAATATAAAAAATGCAATATTTAGTATACTTGCGTTACATATATCATGGATATTATTACTCAAAAAATATTTGTTATAGTACTAAAATATAATAAAAATTAATTGCATTCATTCAAATTTCACTAAAATCTTAACTGCTATCGAGTAAATATAAAGTTATTCCAGGATAGTTACAAATTTTATCTAACTTATCAATTTTTGGCAATGTAGTACCTTATACAATTCAAAACAGTTCACAAATATTACATAAAGAAAGTATCTCAGTAGAGCTTTGCAGTGCTATTGAGGCTAGTATAGAGTTACCGTAAGAAGGGCGTATGTTCTCTTCTGTTTTTTATAGTTACAGTAATAGTTATAATCATCTTCAACTTTAGTACATATGTTACGCACTTATACCCTAATACATATAATAAGATCTCGTAACGGCTTTATACATAAGGCTATAGAAATACAAATGAGCGTATTGAAGTATTTTAATCTCTTTAATATTACGAATTTGATGTAGTTAAAATTATAAACTATAAAATCATGGTAATTACTGTTACCGTCAATTGGATTGCAAGAGCTTGATTATAAATTATAGTAACAGTGGAAAATGGAAGTTTATCATTTAGTTATCAATAAGGCTGTTCATATTTTAAATTCATGAGCCACCAAATGTAATAAAGTCTTGTACAACCATTGAAAATTATAAATAAGAGAACTGTATTATAAATTTAAATTATCTAGACAGCTTTTGTTATGCTATAATATTTATTTTTCCTATTAAAATCTGTTGTGTTGTGAACATCAATACTCTCACATAGCTCTCATTATGATTCATGCTTTATTACTAGCTGTACCGATTATTCTGCACCAAACAACTTCGTTACGAGTGATTCATGGTGGCATGATTCGCTTAATTTGCAATACTTCCAGTCTACCATCTGCTAGTATCATCTGGCAGAGGAATAATACTGCATTAGATAATGGTCTATCATCAACAATGACCTCCTTTCAAGCTGATGGCATCACTATGGCCTCTAGTACATTGATTATTAATTCTGTAACTTTATTTGATGCTGGCAACTATAGCTGTTGGATCCAAAATGCATTCTCTTCAGCTACATCACCTAATATTTCCGTCGTTGTCATGGGTATGAAATTGATTTCTACTCTTAACTGTACTATTAACATTCTAAACATAGGGTGTACGCGTATGATTTCAGAATTATTTTTCTTTATTATCAATCATATATCGAATTTATTGTTAAGAAATTATTAAAAAACTAGAGTTACAGTAATTAAATTACTCCAATATTCTTCAATTACTTGGATCTGAATGTAATCAAAAATGTTAATTTTTAAGCTATTGTTTTGATTTTAATTTAATAACTACAGTCCCTCCTGCAGCTATTAGCAAGATAACAGTTTCCAATATTACTGCTTCCGCACTAAACGTTTCATGGTTGCCTCCTTCGTTTAATGGCTATACGACCATAACCAATTATACAGTGGAAATTATTCTGCAATTCAATAATACCGTGATTAATCAGTCTTGTTACGACAGTTTAATATCAAATGGATGTGTTATAACCTTCCCTTTCACTACTATAACTAGCCTTATACCATATCAGAACTATAACATTAATATATGGGCTTCAAATATTGCCGGTAATGGTAGAAAGATGGCTATCACAGTACAGACTGATGAAAGCGGTAAATATAGTATAGATTTAGCTTCATACAATTTGTTGTGAGATGTTGGCGATAACGCTTAAATTGATCCGTTATGATGAGCACGATTTAAATACATATTGTAGATGGAATATAAATTTTTATCTCTGCTTACCGTATCTAATTCATATATTAGTATAATCTATGTTAATTATATATCCATAATTGCAGCTCCAGCAAGTATGGTGAGAAATATCGTTGCATTGGGTTATAATGCTACAAGTATTCAAATTATTTGGGATTCTCCAGCACTATCATATGGGATAGTGGGCTACCGATTATATCAATGGATATATGTTGATTCATCACGTAGTTTAAGCCTAAATTCTTCGGGAGTTATGATTTTTGACGGCACCACAAGAAGTGTTTACTCGACTGGTTTACAACAGGATCAGTATTACTATTATAAAGTCATTCCGTATAACATTAAATATAATTTAACAGGTCCGGAAAGTAATATTGTCAATGCTACCACTCATGAATATGGTGAGTATTTTAAGTTATAAATCTTAACCAAATATAGATTTAATGTTTAAATGAATATTCTGAACAGTTTGTCAGGTTGGTGCTTGTATTGTCATTTTGCAAAATGCCCGGGCAGTTTGCAAAATGACCGACTTCGCATACGGTCACGTTCATATATATTCCGCTAATTTACCTAATAAATTGTTTCTCATGAATGACTCGATGATGGATGATGCAAAGATCTGTAAAATTATAAACCGTATGATTTTTGTTACGCAGCTCCGTCATCTCCGCCAGTCAACGTTATTGCAACAGTGTTATCATCGACTAGTATTAGACTATCTTGGCAGCCCCCTGTAATTTCAGATCGAAATGGAGTAATTACAGCATATGAAATTGATTATGAGATTACTGGCTCGAATGTTACAATGTCGGCATCGGCTTCTGGCGGTATCTTAACGTACACGATTAATAATTTGAAGGCTTATACTAATTACAGTCTTACCATCAAAGCTGGCACTGTAGCAGGATTTGGACCTAGTATTACTGTTACAGCAGTAACAGATGAAGCAGGTAAGCGTATTATGAGTGTAATTCTTAAATACATATAACTGAAATCCTTAACTACGTATTTATACTTACATCTATGTTTACGTTTATGTCAGATATAGAATTGGATTTATTTGAATGATTAAATACGATATAATTTGTTTTTCTTGTAACATACTTATTTCTGTTAACCGAATAACTTTTTTATATGTATAGCTCCGTCATCGACGCCAATCAATACCATTGCAACAGTATTATCATCGACTGGTATTAAACTGTCATGGCAGCCCCCTGTAATTTCAGATCGAAATGGAGTAATTACAGCATATGAAATTGATTATAAGATTACTGGCTCGAATGTTACAATGTCGGCATCGGCTTCTGGCGGTACCTTAACGTACACGATTAATAATTTGAAGGCTTATACTAATTACAGTCTTACCATCAAAGCTGGCACTGTAGCAGGATTTGGACCTAGTATTACTGTTACAACAGTAACAGATGAAGCAGGTAAGCGTATTATGAGTGTAATTCTTAAATACATATTTGCCGTAATCTTCATTATAAAATGTTGTAATAAAGTGCTACCTTTAGCCCGCTGTAAACTTGTCCCCCAATGATTAGTCTGATAATTAATTTACCGGTTAGAAATAGTTTTATTACTTATAAATACTCGTATTGCTAAATGTTACAGTAATAAAATGTTACAATACGCAACTGCATACAGCTAGCTCTCAGGTTATCGACTGAACTTCTCTCGGAAGGAACCAGCCTTTTATATCCTTCTATGCAACACGTTGGCAAGCTTGTTTGCCAAATCATTCTCTCCAGACAATTCAACTAATAAGCTAACTTAACTTAATCTGTAGTTTCCTTTATACAACCCAGTACTTAGTATGGCTTCTACAGATGCAAACTCGTTAACTAAGTATGATTGTCACCCTCATTCTGAAACAATCTTATACGAGTTACTGAGACATGCAGATACCGCTTACCGAGGTGCCCTGTAGTCTCAGTTAAGATTACTGCTATCATCTCTAGAATCACCTATTAATAGCACCCGACTATCTTAACGCCTAAAGTAATCCCAGGTATCACTAGTTCACTCAAGCTCTAGCACTGTCATCTTACTTATGATTACTAGGATCTCACTATAGATCCTATTTTCCTACAAGTGTATTCCTAGGATATACGCGTGCATGTATAAAATTAATATTTATCACTTGGATTTTATTCTATTATAAATTACTACACCTGGCCATTTTTACATGTAAATGAAGCCTTTTATACAGAAATTGGATATGAGCTTGCCTACATTAGCTTTAATCTTAATATTAACATATAATATCTAAATGTATACTAATTATTATATTTGATATACAGTACTTGGAATTGATTATAAATATCATCCTTCTAGCTTTCTCTGTGGATATAGTACTATATAGAAATTACTAGTAAATTCATGTAAATCAGACGAATACGTGATATGCATTTAATCGGTGAATAACGGTTTTAGATGGTCGCATGGCTTACTAAACTTGTGAAGCTGATTTCTTTTGACTCTAAAGATTTATAAAGTGTACTTTAAGTCTAAAGTATAGAGATCGATCAGTAGTGTATATTACAATAAATATTAAGTATATAAAGAAGGGCTATGCAATCAAGCTATGATAGTTAAAATAACTAAAAGTGATAGCACTCTCGTATGCGATATCATATTGAGCAAGTAATTCCACCTAAACTACTAAATACGTTGATTAAAAACTGTATTTAGCTGATGATATCTCGATTAATTTAATTTAATATCTGATTATTCACCTTATAAAGCGCCTTCCACAAGTCCAAGCATAACAACTGTTACTTTAACAAATAACAATACTATCAAAATAAATTGGAAGGTATTTGTAATTTCTTACGCCCTATTTATTACAATTTGTAATCAGTGTTATTATATTAAGCAAGCAGTTTCGATATTAGTGTTAATGATGTTCTACTAGCCAAAATATAATTCGTATTTTTTAAAATTATATAATTAGAGTTATGAAAATTAAAGTTTCAGTTACAGTAACATTCTGACCCATGTATGATTGCCTTCAAGGCTATTCCAGAGAATGAAAAGAATGGTATTATATCAGGATATTACTTAATCTTAAGTAATACAAAACTTGGATCTACAAGCAATAGAACAATTTTAGTAAATCAAATCAGTTTATCAGGAAATACAAGATCGTTGATTGCTACAGATTTGGACTATTATTCAAGGTATAGCGTAGCAATACAAGGTTTTACTTCAGCTGGAATTGGTCCACTTAGTTCATTAGCTTACATAATGACATTACAATCAGGTCAGAGATATTAATTTCAATTTCAGAACTGTAATCGTATTATTAATTTATAATATGGAGTACTGTATTAACAATTACATTTTGCTCATATATACATATTAGTACCCTCAAAATCGGTTATTAATATCGTTGCATCGATGGGTTCGTCACTATCGACATCCGTTTCGGTCAGTTGGCAACCACCAGCAATTGCAGATCGTAATGGTATTATCACACATTATCGGATTGAATATAACAATGTTGGCAGAGCTCGTTTTCGAAGAAATGTTTTAGTTCATTTGACTACCAGCAATATTACTCGCTACACTTTAACCAATTTGACACCATTAAGGAACTATTCAATAAGAGTTGCCGCTTCTACCTTAGTAGGATTTGGGCCCTATAGTACACCAATATTTTATCAAACATTTGATGCAGGTTAGTTATCTTTATATGTTTATACTTGGCTACTTATTCGTATTCAAGTTATACTTAGCATAAGTTGGTCTTGACAAATATTCATGAATGTCTAATATCATGTAGCGTACGAATAACATGGTATATTTTGTTACTTATTTTGCCAACAAATATTTAACTACTTCTAGTCTCGCCTGAGGTCTTAGTATCTCCCCAGAGTATCACTACAGTAGCTGATTCTAATATCACACTACGATGCGAAGGTTATGGCGAGCCAGTGCCAACAATAGAGTGGCTGAAAAATGGTCAAAAAGTAGGATCGATATATACTATTCGGAGGATATCGAATAGTAGTTCACTTACCATTTATAAAGCAGCCTTGGTCGATTCTGGCACCTATCGATGTAATATCTCTAATATAAAAAATTTCACTACAACGGATGCAGCACAAGTCATTGTTAACGGTATAGTAATATCGTGGTCGATAATAATAAATTCTAGAGTGGAATTTCGTTTATATTTTAAAATTAATTATTTCTGTATTTCAATTGTTGATTGGCGGAAATTTTTTGAATATTTAGATAACAATATTGATAGCTACTGCAATGCAATAATTGAAGCTGATATTCGTTGGCCAAAGACATTTTCAGGACAAACAGCAACTGCGTTTTGTCCACCACCTTCACAAGGTTCTGTTAAAATTCAATTCGTTTATATATCATATCTTCGTCTATTGTTAATAATTAATAGGAGAAATGGCAAGAAATTTCTTATTCCTTAGCCGAGACTATCATAAGTGATACTCTATTTCTAACTATATATAATATATTGCTGTATAATTTTAGATTCTAGCTAATTAATATAATTACACGCAGTATTTTCATTACTTCTTTATTATCAATTTCTAACAGACTGGTTATCGTTATAGTAAGTTGAATCCAACGTTGCCTTTATTCTATTTTAGGAACAGCATCGCGTATCTGCAATAGCTTTAACAGTACTCACCAAGTTTGGAGTCGAATTAATACAGCAAATTGTTTATCGCCACAATTTGAAGCTATCTCGAACACGGTGCGGTATTGTAGTTACTTTATTATGTCATGAAATATTGTAGCGTACATTTTTATTCAAATTGCACTTAACTTTACGTAAATAATTGTTTAATACATTCAGTGATTAATAAATAATAACGTATAACAGTCTAATATATTGTGTTAATCGAAATAGAGTAATACCTTAGACAAGGAGGGACAAAATGGAACACAAGTTGCAATTAATAAACTTGATAATGCCATCAGCTTAACGTCAGGATTAAAAGGAGCCGATATGAAGGTAGCAATAAATCTCTTGGCTAAAATCAATCAAGTTTCTAATACTGTAACTCCGTCTTTACTAGAGGTATGTCCTATTTTCTATGATCTATATTTCTAGGTATTGATTCAATTTATTATTTATTGTTACTAGCTATGCTGTATTAGCACGAGAGTATTATCTTTTTCTGGTTTGTAAATATGCTGACACTATGAGATTAGAGTAAAACTATCCGTCATTAGCTTTAAATCTTTACACATTTTTGATAAGCATGAAAATTAAATATTGCGTATAAGTACGAGAGGAATTAATTTTTTGGCTGAATATTTGACTGTAGTATTAACGTAAAACCGACTAGTAGGATATTTAAGCTTGAGCAATATGTGAAGTAAGACCTTTACGAGAATTTTGGTTGAAATTTGATCAGTTATAGTACAGTTCCTACACAACTTATTCAATTTAATGCGAAGCATTTCTTCTAATACTAATTTTAACGGATAGGTATGATTTCAAATATCTTAACTTGTGTTTGAGCTATCAAGAATCACATACATTTTATTAGCGTTATAATTTGTCGTATTTGCTTTCGCTATGTATATTCTTTTATAAAAACAAACCTAAGTCTGATTTATAAATTTGATATCTATACTTAGAAATTTGCGACGGTTCAAAGTAAATTACTTAATGCTAGTAATGCTAATCAACTGAAGGATTCACAACAGGTGAGGTGGATATTAAAAGTTGTCATAGCTAACGAATATATATATTACTGTGCTATTAGTATAGTGGCGAAAATATTAGCAATCTTAATAATTTTGAATTTAATTTTTGCTATTCTTAATTATTTTGAAACTGAAATATTGTGAACTATAGTTGGATCAGGCGGTTCAAGGAAACTCATCTATAATGGACGTACTAGAAAATATGGCTGACAAGGTCGTCTTAAGTGAAAATACTACCGAATTCGTTATATCAACGCCTGTATTAGGTATGGCTAATAAAATAAAATTAGCTTGTATAGGTTTAACAAAAGCAATAGCATTTAATAGAGAACACGTGCCGTACTTTAAATTTAAAAATACTAAATTTCATCGCACTATGCTTTTAATTTATATTGCGAATATTGATTAAATGATATTAAATCTTATTGAGGTATATCAATTTCTAGAGCATTTAGCTAAAATAATCCAGTTTTTAATATTCGCTCGGAATAGTAAATTCTAAATTTAATATGAACAGAGTTAAAGGTATACAAAGTTACAAATACAACCACAACTTCTGGTTTCGAGTTATCGACTTCAACAGCTAATACAGATAGTAGTTCGTCAGATAACTTAGTAATTTCATTGGCTAAGGAACTATTTCAAAGAAAAAATTGTAAGCATCGGTTGTACAATTAATTATTTATTATCATGTGCACTTGGCAGTTTTAATATCAAATTATTGCCAAAGAGTCTATTGTAATAACGTAATTGATTATTATCATTGCGGTAGTTAAAAATCTATGATATTCCGTCATTTCTTGACCGTTTCGTATTATCTTTATAATAGACGATAAAATTACCTTAACAAGCTATACATCGCTAGATAGAATTCTTCCCTCCGCGACTGGCAATAACAGGTTTTGAAATTTCTACCGTTTTAACTGCAGAATAAATAAATATTCTAAATAATTGGAGATTACGGCAAATTAGTACCCTACAAGTTAGATTAGATTGATTCCATTTTAATCAGCAATAACACGAACTTAAATTCAAGTTATTCTAGTGTAAATATACATTACATCATGATTGCATAGGTAATTATTTCTTATTAAAAATATGTTAACTTATTCTAACATGTATATAAATCATGATTATCACAGGACCGATATTACGCGAGTGGTCATTAATTCCAAAGTTTTTTCCATTTCTTTTCAACCTAAACCACCAACACCACTACCATCAGAATTTAGGTTTACTATATCCAACAAAAATGTAAATCGTACTTTGATCTTTAGTATATTGGTTAATTATATTGTGAATGATAGGATATACGGGTATATGTTCATTTTATCTAACATTTAAATTATTTGTATAATGTTGTAGTCGACATTATCCAAACTTTACAAATTATGTTAGCAGAGTTTGTCAGCTCTATAATTAGACTTTTATTAGAACATATTATACTAATTTACCACGGAAAAATTATAAAAAACTTAGCGATAGAGGGGTAATTATGTAGATATTTATAACAATAGAATAGAAATTTTATGCATCTTTTCGTCAATAGGCAATCGCTAATGAAAATAACTCACTGCAAAGCCAATGTACTTATTGGGATTGTTCTGAAAGGTAATTTAAAGCTACTTGTAAGTTTAATAACTAACTTAATTATTAATCCTGCTTAAACTTGGTATATAGGTTAAGCGATTAATAAATGTTAACTCTTTGTTCTTAATTACAGTAATAGAGTAAACGCACTTTATCTGTTTGTAATTTTGAAATATCATTTATTTCTCGGAAAAACCCCACTTCGATAACAAAGCCAACGCCATAAATTTATTTAGTGATATTGTAGATAGACATTAGATCTATAGCTTATTTTTATAAAGTATATACTGTAGCTTACCATACGATTACTTAATATTATAAGTAACTTGAGAAGATTATTTTGAGTAATATGTAGCAATTCAAAGTATTATATGTATAACACATTTGTCTTTGACAAGATTTTATTGCCACACGATCTGTATGAATATCGTAGTGTAAGAAATACCTTCAAATAGAATCAATTTAATATACTCTGTTTGTTCTGCAATCAGCAACTGCAAGTGGTCTTCCGCTGGTTGCAGAGTAGGGCCAGAATCTAATGCTAGCCAAACTGTATGCTATTGCAATCATATGACTACATTCACATCACTACTAATCATATCGAATCAAACTGTAAGTTCTAAATCACATAAATTATACTAAAATAATGCTCGACTAGTCCACTAAGAGCAAATTTACACTTAAACATACTGTATGTATTTTGACAATCGATCAGTACTTTAGTATTACAGATGCATATTATAAAATTTGATCTAGGAACCGTCATCATCGTTTACCTTGCACGTAATAACATACGTTGGTTGTGGTATTGCTATTTTGTGTGCACTATTAGCGCTAATCACATGTTGTATTTTCTGGAGGTAAGTGTAAGGCATATTTCTAGGATATTCTTACAAAATAGTTGAACTAGGTATGTCGCAGGAGATCAGAATTAGACATATAAGTAACGAATGTATCAATGATAGCAATGCAATTGGGTAAATATTTACTTACTCCTGGGCATAAGTAAAATTCTATAGATTTACTGATACAAACACTAAGTTTATTTGCATTTTTGATACTATTGATATATACTAAGTACTCAAATGATATATAATATATTCCAATTCATTCTCAAATAAAAATAGTGCATTTGTAGTAAATTTGCATTCATGACAAAAACTCTCTATCACTTCATTCGTAAATGGTTCAGGTATCTGATAGTACTATATTTATAGCGGCTTTCAATCTTGATCATTATAGTTATTTTGCTTGAATAATTTCATAACAATATTTTATGTTAGTGAGGCATTGATAGCTTATCTTTAATGTTTTCATCTACGATACAGGCAATTTTCCCGCACTCTTGACGTCATTAGGATAAATCTATTTTTGTCGGTGATGATCAGTCATATTTTGGTTATATCTGGCCTGATACAGATACAGCATAAGGTAAAGGAATAGAAACTTCTATTACGTATTAGCAATGAACAAATTTTGGTGCATTTAAAACTAAAATTTTTGACCTTATTTATTCTAACAAAAATTTGTTTTCATATTTCTAGCCATTGTGTGTTGCTATATCAGTAGCTCTACATTTAAGTATTTTGATGATATTCAGCTGGCAACTAGTAGAACAAATATATATCTATAAACTATTAACCAATGGATTTGATAGCAAGTTTGGGTTTAGTCCCTTTATGGCCATTGGCTTTAGTAAGTTGACATTAAAGAATATACGATCAATTATAAACTAGCGCACATTTAACAGTTTTAAAATAACCACATAAGGTATTAAGAAATCAATTGGAAAGGTCTAAATAAATATATCAATATACGAAAATAATTTCGTAATCATTCTTGTAATTATTATAAGAAATCTTCAGTCAATAATTGTAACCATTCTCTTATTCCAGCTCTTATCCTATTGCTTTACTCTACTTTTTAGTCTTGCCTGGGTTGTTAGCTATTCTTACAGCTGTTATTACTGTCGCTATCAAAGGAATCAACTTTTATCTGAATGGTCAAGTGTAAGATGAGCAATCTAATACTAATGCTGCAAGCTACTCTAGTTTGTGTATCATGTTACTAAAATCAGATACATACTCGTTCTTTTTAATCTCAGATGTTGGTTGTCTACAAGTCCTCCTATCTTCCTAGCTTATGTCATTCCGATTGGTGTTATGATATTAGTAAGTTCACTATAGTGTGACTCTCTAAATTAATCATGATATCCGACTTAGTTTTGTGAGTAATACTGCCATTGTGAAATACTGCCAACTAAATTTTCAATACCACGACCACAATCTGAGTACCATGATAGGTTATTGTAATTCTGAATGTTTTGGTTGTCATAATTACTGTTAGTACCGCTATGCGTGTGCTTATCACGATTTTATTTCTAGCGGTGGAAGTAGTATAGGGCAATTATGGCGTGCAGTCATAACCACTGTATCGTATGCTCATTGATACATATTGGATTATGAGTATATAAGGGCAGTATCAAGTAACTATTCGGCAGTTTTTAGGATCAGTGCCTCGAGGAAGGCGCATTGTTGGTTTCAGTTTACAAATCTAAAGTACAAATAAAGAATCTTCCTAGATTTAACTGCGGTCAAGTAACAGTTGTTAGTAGTAATAACGAGAAAGGAACTGTAGCTGGAGTACTTCTAGCAGAATGGCCAGATAACGAGCCCCTGCAGATTGCAACATAGTTACCCCATCACGTTCTCACATGGTGGATATTGAAATTGTAACCACCTATGAATGATATAGTAACACTTTTTATAGTCTAAGCTTAATTTTTCTGCTTGGATGAAGATTTCATTAATCTGTACAGAAATTCAATAATATGATGTATACTGTAAAATAGTTTAACAGAAACAATGCTAGTTTATGAGAGTAACTTCATCTTCGTACATCTTAATACAAACTTTAGCTTACCGCTGCAGTGGTATTTAGATCTACTCAAGTTGATTCTAAAAGAAATCAGAAACTAAATATCGATCGAACAGCCAATAACGCTGGAATTATGAATATAAGGTAAATTATAAGAGTCCTATTATTGTGTTGAATAAGTTGTATTGAACTCGGAGGATAAATATTTCTTTGACACCTCGAGATTTAAAAATTCTCTATAAATTAAGAAATTTTCTGTCAATTGAAAAGCACAATTGTCGGTTTTCTTAAAGAGATTATTAAAATAAGTTTCATAAATTTGAATGATCATTGTATAGTATTTAATTAAACGATAGACTCAAAGTTAATTAGGTTTTGTGATTGAAGTGCAGTCAAGTAACATTGCTGTTGCTTCATAATCTCTACAGAAGGAGCAAGTATGCGCCTGTTCTTTTACTACCAGTATTCGGTATCGGATGGATAACATTTGCAGCTCTTGTTATCCTTCAGCGTACAGATTTGCAATATGTTTTTGCAATAGCTTCAATGTTGCAGGTATTTAATCTATTAAGATCAGATAAAGATCATAGAGTTGTATTATATGCGGTTTAAGAATAAGTGATGAATAATTGTATACACTATTTAAGCTTTTATTCTAATTGTATTCTAGACTTCTTTTTCTTATTAAAATTCTTTTGACAGCTTATAACGTTAATGCGAGCTATAACATAAATATAATACTTTTTAATTTATAGGGTATATTGATCTTCGTTTTCTACTGCTGCATTAATTGTCAGGTAAATATACAGTAAGACTGCCTGTTGATAGATAGTTTTTCTTTAACAGCATATTGTTGCAGTAAAGCCCATAACTTAAAATATATGGACACACTACTGTCTTTTATTAAAATAGACAAATTAGGGTAATAAGTGAAATTGAAATAAGTAGTTAAAACTAAGAAATTTTAAGGCTATTTCGATCATCACGAATAGATCTAAATAGAACAGATGTGGCAATTAAAAAAGACTTCAGCAGTTAAATTATAAAGTTGCTTCTATTTAATACGGAATTCTCAGGTGGAAAATATATCCATTAATGAAGAGGGAAGAAATGAATATTATAAGGCATCTATTACGGGGTGAGAATAGTAATTATTTATCCCACTTCTGCTTGCTTTTAATGCAAGCCATTTCACTATAATAAATCAATATCGTACATGTCATCCTTAATACTACAAAGTTGTTATTAAGACTGCAATTGTAAATGAGTCTACTTTCCATGTAAATCACTAGCACTTTCAAAATTGACAATTAAAAAATTTATTAAACTCACAGAAACTATAGCATTGTAATTTAATTAGTTTTTCTACGGGCAGAGTACCTGTATCGGTTATTAGATTGTGCGCCCAGCGATTCTACTAATAGCTGATTTATACGTTCTTAATAGCCATGATAACGAACACATGGATGATAACGGTCATGATTCTATACGCTCAAATTCTGACATGAAATCGGCACAGGTATTTTAAGTACAATAGTAATTTTGGAACATTTGTATTCTTTAAACTGTTTGATTGCAAAATTTGAAAGTACATTAATATATAAATCTTGTATATACACAAAGACTAATGGCACACAAGTGTTTGCAACTGATGATTTTCATCGAGCAGCAACAAGGGCTGGCGAAAAAGATAAGGTCCTTAAATGGCGTTTTGAATATATTTCTTAATTTTCTCGAATCGATCAGTTAATTTGAATTTTATGGATTACTGAAGGCAATATGTGATTCGGTTATTTAGGATAATAAAAGGCTTACAGAAGCGGACTTTTAATCTAAGTAAGTTATAAGTTAGGATCACGGTTTTAAATTTCTTTACAAGTCGAGTCGGGATAGTTTGAACTTTGTTTGATATTGTAATCTAATCTTAGTAATCATCAGCTGTCTTGCAGATACTTGGATTGCGTTATAATCATTCTGATGTATGTCAGCACTGAAAACCTACAGTTAGAAAATTTCGAATTTCTGATGAATTCATATAGATAGCCAATGGACTTATTTACTAGTGCTAATTTATTAAACGATCTTAGTTATTGGTAATTATAGTTATAGTTTACTTTTTTCTTGTCGTCCGATATTTTCACTGCTCCACAAAAATGCCGGCTGGGCGTGAGCAGTGAAATTTATTTTTTATGTTTAGTACTCATAATACATAAATTTAGTATCTTAATAGTAAGTGCAATATGATTTTTAGCATACTCTTCTTTGGTGATTTGTTAGTAATTTCATTTTTATATTAAAATAATTTGAATTGGCTGTTTCGTACCTTTAGTCTTTCGTGGGTACAATTTGTGCTTGTTATTTGGTATTAATATTTTTGATACACTAGAAGGCCTCAGAGTACTTATTCTTTTAAATTTGGTAGATTGCTTACAAATTTTACTTAAGCTACATCGATGGAACATCTGACCTTCATTTATTCTATTATACTATTTGTATTGGTAATTTTAATTATCTCTCTCTCTACACGTTTTCAATAAAAATCCTAGGTTCTACGTTATACCGATATCAAATTTGCAATCTTGCATATATATCACTCTCCTATAGAATGTAATACATTATCGCGTGTATATCAGGTTATATTACGACAGTAGCTAGTTGATGCTTTCGTACTTTGCGAGGTACCGTGATACAACCGATTACAAAGTTCGAAAATTCGCAAACAATTAAAATTTTATTAGATCTTTATACTGTACGAAGATAATCTACGCATAGCTCTTCTCTAGCATAATACAACTACTAGAAAGACTTCTAGACAGAATCATTGAATAATATAAAAGCTGCCTACGTAAATGCTTATCGCAATATTTATAGCTACAGTCCGCATCGCAAGATTCTACGCTATTTTACAATTATTCAGATTATTATTAGTAACAACACTTTGCAGCAAACCATCTATAATTCAACATGATTACTACAGTATTTACGTAGACGTTGGTTTTAATAGCCAAAGTACTGTAATGAAGGATAATTTTTAGAATTTTCCTCAAGTTCTTGCATTGCAATTATTCTAGCTTAGTTTTTATATCGTGATAAGCATTCTAACTTTAAAATTATGACTTATTTGGTTGATTATAATTGTGATGGAGGGTTCGATATCTCACTACAATAATAGTGGATTTTACTTAGAATCTTAGTATATCGTAAACCCGACTGCTTTATTCGGGTTAGAAGTTAAGATAATCCATAGCATGATTTTTATTGAGAATCAAATATTATGATTTTATAATTCAAGCGATATATTTAGTTAATAGAATATGTGTGTATTAATTTTGATCATTAATTACAGTAGAAGTTAATGTTGCTTTGTAATTTCATGCAGTATGAACCCAAAACATTTGACTGAGATTATTATTTTGTCTTAGTGTGCACTGTAGAAACGTATAATTTCAAGCTAAACTATACTTAGTATTAATTTAGTAGTTTCGGGAGTCTAGGGTATAAATTATCTTATCATGTGTGTTTGATTGCTAGTTTAATTTGGATTACATTAGAGTGATAGTTGGATAGTCTAATACCACCAACTGCTCTGCGTAGCATATAAAAGGTGGCGTAGTTCGGTAATTTATTGCAGTTGAAGTTAGAGAAGACAAGAAAAGTCTAGTTTATTTTGTTTGGACTTCAATTGTTTGTAGTTTTAATCTAATTTAGTAAAATTTTATTTTTTTGGACCACCAGTACTACGGTTCAATTAACTGTCCATATCCTAATATACTATATGAGTTACATATCCACTTTTACCTCTAGCTTTAATAGTGACTTAACATGCTACTGTGTATAGTCATTTATATTGTAACGTAGAATCTTTAATTACATATTATGGTTATGAGCTACTAAATAAGGTTTTAGATGGATATAGAATTCTACTATACAGTACATCATACTAAACATGGCTATTAGTCTACAATCCAATACTAAGTTTCAACTACCAACTGTTGATTTATATAAGTAGTGTAACTAGCTGAAATCATTACAGTCTTCTTAAGCTCTTGTGATTTTGTTAGATTTTGCCATATATTGTACTGATATACTGTAGCGAAGAGTTTGTCTTAGTCAGTCATCAGGCTGCATTTTAGATCACTGATCAGTGGTTATATCCGAAGATGTACATGTATATATTTAGTGTGAAGTCGATTAGCGTCTAAACACCCATGGGAAAATAAAGGTAATTTGCCCCACTAATATTTGGAGTATCTCTTATTCCCAACATCAGACAAGTAGCAACCCAATTGTAACATGAACAAATAGAAACGGATCGGCTATCGTATAGTGCTTAAGATCGTTTTTAGGATAATCCTGGTACTGATGTGATTCCATTATTTTATTCGATTAAAAGTTTCAATTAATTGTTAGGTACGCTTTGTAAATTCGAATCGGCTTATTGTTCTCCAAGTTTTAATATTCCTTGCTCATTTAACTTTGGATCATGATTGTAGTTCAAAATTCAAAATATAACACAATAAATAGTAATCCATTCAATAATAACAGTCTTAGCTACGCTATAATTTAGAATAGCGGTTTTAAAAATTTTTTACGAGTCAGAATAGTCTGAACTTTGTTCGATGTGGTAATCTTAGCAATCTTTAACTATCTTGCAGATACTTGGATTGCGTTATGATCATCCTGACGTATGTCAGTACTGCGATCCTATAATTAGAAAATTTCGAATTTCTGATGAATTTATATAGTAAAGGTGGTTAATGGACGAATGTGTTAAAGCTAATTAGTTAAATGACTACAGTTATCGGTTATTACTGTTACAGTTTAATATTTCTAATCGTCCGATAAATTTGATTCCATATGCTACTAATTTTAAGATTTTGTTTTTAAGATACCGGTTAGTTGATCCAATTTCGGTATTCGTGTTACTTAAATTTAATCATATAGTAATAAATGCAGCACAATTTTAAGGATGCTCTTCTTTAGCGATTTATTAGTGGTTTCTTTATTATATTAAAAAAATTTGAATCAGCTGTTTCATAGCTTTAATCTTTTATGGATGAAATTGTGTGATTGTGATTTGGAACAAATCTTTTTGATGTAATATTAGGTCATAGTGTGCTAATTCTTTTAGTATTTGGTAGCTTGCTGATAAAATTTTACTCTGCATTGATCGATTGAATGTCTAGCCTTTATTTATTCCATAATATAGTTTGTGCTGTATTGGCAATTTTTAATTATTTTTACCTACACGCTTTCAATAAAAAATTCCGGATTTTATTTTATATTGATATCTTAATTATAACCTTATACATGCTCGTATATCATCCTCCTATAGCATCTAATACTCGTACATTACCGCACGTATATTACTTTCATCATTTTATCTAATACTGAGTATATTTTTTACCGTATAAGCGTTAATTCTAAGGGCGTGATTATCTTGCATGATCAAATACTTCAAATCTATATATTACGGTACCTAAATTAGTAGATGAAAAATTTGTGTACTGCATATCATTATCGACCAATGTTGATTGATGATTACTGACTCGCAAGGAACATCTATGAGTATTATACGAGGTTGAAATCTATATGATACTTTAGATTTGATTAGGAAAAGATGTACGGTAGTTCTTATAATTATAATATTTTCATTGTTTGGCATCTTATTCGATACATCAAGCACCTACTTTTCATTGTCCTACATTCTAAGTTCTTATATCCGGCTACGAACCATTGCAAAAATTTTTCTAGTAATATTAGAAATGACAGGTATGTAATATATTGAACTAGTCAAAACAATTTATCTTTATCATGCAGGCTCTATTGCTAGATTACGCCATTACTGGTTGATAAAATTATTTTACGAGTACGACTAGCTATTAATATTTTATGTTAATTAGTATCAACTATGCATGCAGTAATTAATGGTATATTTGCATATGATCTGTAATGCTAACAGATATGCCGCACCATTCTCATGCAAAAAAGTGTTTTAGCTTTATTTACTGTGGTTTCCTTTCAGTTTCCCTACCTCTGACATAACTGAATTGTTCCCTAATTTACAAAGCATATTAATCGTAATAGATTGTTCGACGTTAGTGAAAATGGTGTACGGAACCTTCTCGGTAATTATTTAGAAAATGGAATTGATCATTGATCATTCATAAGGCTTGCACCAATATTAAGTAGGTTATTGTAAGTGTTGTTAACATGACTGTAGCCTTTAGGCTTCATTGATCTGATTCAGAATTTAATAAAAAATGAAGCTGGAGTTGAGCATTGCCGTTAAATTACGAAATTCGTCTATTACATGATCATTGGTCAGACTTTACCGATATCGATATAATTAGTTATTGCAATATCGCTATACTGCATCGTTATACAGCATTTATTTCACTTGTATGTTCATATTATTATCCTTGGAGCTAGCATAATAGCGAAAAAGATTAATTATTTCTAGTCTGTATTATACAATATCAATGATGCATGATTAGTTCCTGCTAGTTACGGTTGTGGCTCAAGAATGTTGACAAGCTTACATCGTCATTCTTACAGGAAAACATGTTTTATGTTATAAACTTCTATTCAATATTTCTGCCTTTGATATAACTGTATTCCTCCATAATCGAGAAAGCATAGTAATTCTAATTAAAAGGATGTTTGCCATCATAAAGAAATTCGATGTTTGCATTCGAGTTTGTAATTAATTTAGCAAATTAGTTTGGTTATTAATCATTCATAAGGCTTGTGCCAGAACCATGCAGACTATTTTACTGTAAAAGTATTTGCTAACATGGCTTTGGACTGTGTTATTTAATTGATTAGGCTAAGTCTTATAAAAAAGAGACGCTTGCCTTATACATTGTCTTTGAATTAAAAAATATGGATGTTACGTGATTAAGAATTAGCTTATTACTGATACCGATATGATTAGGCGTTGCCATGTCGTTTACTTTACATTTATTCAATAGTATATTATTATTGGCCTTGGATCTAACAATAGAAAATTTAGTACATCTATGCACTCTTTTGAGGAGATAATTAATATTAAATAATACAAGTAAATTTCATTAATTATAAATAACAATAGATACGGTAGAAAATACAGTTTGCTGCGACTTATTATTGTCTATGTCGTATGGGCTGGAGGGGTATTTAATATTCAATTGACATATTTAAGACATGAAAAACATCGATTTGATGTTAAATGAAATGAAGAAACGCATTTCTACTCAATTTAAAGTTATTTATCATAGTAAAATGCATTAGGACGCTATCAGGTAGCTTCCTTATAAATTAGGTTGCCACTATGCCAAAACGCCATAAGATCTATGTATTTGGTGGCCATGGTGTTGGCAAGACTTCGATGATCGATTTGTTAATTCATGGATCTATTAGTCAGGTTAGAAGGTGGAAATATGGTGAAGTACTTAATACAATCTCATGTTCTATTTTCCTCATATTTTGTGTTTTAAGATCGAGGGTAGTTATTGATAAGCTGATTTTTCATTTTCATTCGTGACTTTTGATATAGCGTACTATGCGGTTATAATTAATATTAGCGACAGCTAAGAGAGTAATTTACAGTAAACTGTTGTCATATAAATGTAAGCGTATTTGGCTGAAAAGATAATTGTTGTATGTTTGAGTATTACAGTATAGAACATTTTAAACATTCGTTAATGAAATAGTAAGAAAGTTAAATTCATCAGCTCAGCATCATCCAATACGTTAACAATTCCCATAACTATACAGCTGTATACGTACGCATATTCTAAAAACCACTTTCATTAGTGTGATATATACCAATCACGAAATTCCAAATTTTAGAAAAATAAGGGCTTTATTGAATCTTATACAAAGATTAACTACACAGCTCTACTCTAGCCGAATACTACTTCTAAAGACTTCTACAACGAACTAACAGAATAATCTAAAGTTGCATGCTTTTATACTTTTCGTAGCATTCGCAGCTACAATCCGCATGGCAACCTTTTACCTTATTTTACACATAGTTAAATTATTCTTAGTAAGACTATTCTACTGCGGACCATCATTAATCCAATATGGATACGACTACAGTACTTACGTAGACATTATTCACACCAGCCAAAGTACAATGAATTAACCATATCCTAATATATGATTTACAGTTCTATTTCTACCTATAGCCATATTAGTAACTCAACAGCTTACTGTGTATAGTCATCTGTACTCTAGCATAGAGTCTCTACCACTACAGTCTATAGTTACAGCTACCAAATATCTCTTAGGATAAATATCTACCGTACATTATACTACACATGGCTAACAGTCTACAATCACAATACTAAGTTACATTACAATTAGGTGCAATTATTACAAGCTTAAACCATAAATAAAATTAGCAGCAGCTTCCCAGGCTTAGTGCTAATATACCGATAATACATAGAATCAGGGGTACTTTAGCACTTGATACTCCTATAGTGAACGAAGGGATAGAACTTCAAATACTTTCTGAAAAAAGTATGAAAGCCCTTAGAATAATGGATAATGATTTCATGTATATCATTTTAATTAAGTCTTACAATTACTGATGTCTTTTGAGGAGTGGTATTACATGCTAATATCCATGATTTTACTAGCGAAGCATGACTCAATCTTATTATTGGCAACAAAAAATGGTAGAATGTAAGGAAAGAGGAGAAAATATTTTCTTATTTGTTCCCTAGATTGATGAGATCGTAGTAGCCGTCTCTCTCTGTCTTAATAATTCAGGAGTGATGGTATACTGGACCTATAATCGAATATTTAGCGAGAACAGTTTTAATACATGCACATGGGGCTATTCATTTTGTTTCTGCATTGTCTGCTTAGGATTGATGGACCGTTCTAGTTCATCTCAGTTTTATTGTGAACGAGCTTTAAGAAAGTTAATTTATTTTGTTCTGGGAATCGAATGATGGATCAGGAACCTATCTTAATTTTTCATTAACTTAAGGTACTAATGTTTTTAATAATCCCAATTTCTGCGGTCCATCTAAGTCAGGCAATCCTGATAGAGTTGGGATTGTGCTTGTAAATTCTGTTATGTAGATAGTTTGTGTATCTTCTGAAAATTTTAGAAAAGAAATTGATTCGTTTTCATCTTGTGGTGATATACTGTGCTTTATTTTTTCGATTCCGTTATTTCTTTTTAATTTTTAAGCCATTACAAATGATCGCATAGTTTCTGGAGCAAATTACTTTACCTTGGGTTTTAGTATTTCTTTTCAGGCTTATAAACAATATGATTTTAAGTTGAGATATCGCACGTAGAACCTAATATGTCTTTTAGTAAGTTGGCAGATGGAAAGAGTATCAAGTATATATTTTATCCTATTTCATGAATAATGCAGCGGAATGGTTCGTTATTATCCCAACTCCAAACTAGAAGTCTCAAGAGATGACATGATTGTAATGAATTACTACCGGTTTGTTAGACTAAGAAGCCATTACTACGGTAATAGTATCTACTAATCCCTTAAATAATGGCTTAACTTCCAGCATAGTTATCCTTTGAATGCGCCCGTAGTAATTGACATTTAAAAGTTGATCTCATTGCTAAGCCTATGTATAGTGTTACATTGTACACAACGTTTATTAACGTATTTCTATTACTCTCTACCTTTGACATTTTATTTTTCCATCAACGATAAATTTGCAACCAAATTCAAGGCACTACGCATGATCGTTCCACTGTATAAATTAGCAATAAATAAATTTAATTAACTATCTTTATTTGATCATAAAATCATCTTCAGATACACAAAAAGTATATGCAATTGCAATTACTGAATGTTGGTTGATATCAAAGCCAGAAAATGGGCCTTTATGCTCTCATTAATCAATGATTGTTGTATTATTGTTCGCCATGTTTAAAGGAATTAGATTACAATCTCATAATTCCTTTATTCTACTTATTATTAGTTTAAGATTTATATTATTTGTCGAATTTAAATACTGTAACAACAGAAACAAAAAAATTATTCACACTGTTACAGTAAAGAAGTTTTGTAGAGATGTTTTGTTACCGCACTTAGCAAGAATTTTTCATTAGTTAAGCATAATTTTAAAAGAAGAAATTGGGCCGATTATAGGTTATCATGGCACAATATGATAAATCATTAGTGAAGCAACGTGCTTAAAGTTCATTCTAATAATTACAAAATTTAGGTTAAGTACAAGCATTATTACATGGCTTACATTGGGGCAGATATTTATCGTTTATTACAGTGAAAGCATCGATGTACACTCCTTTTATTTACCAGAATTTTTTTCAAACGTAGTCAATGGAGTAAGTCTTCGAGTTTGTTTTATTACTATATGTATATTTAATAAAGGGAAAGAAAATCTTTTCAACCAAGCCATACAAAGATTAAACTGAGCTCTATCCTTGACTATATAGTATACAGAATATATCGCAAATAAGCTGTTTTATGGAATAGCTGAATGTCTAATATGTGTATACTAACATTGCGATACTCTGTTAATATATTAGGAACCTTATACTACTATTGAAGATATCTATGACATTATACTAGAATCTGATCGAGGAATTAAAGAACGAATCAGTTTATTTGACACCGGTGGTCTGGTGAGCTATTCAAGTCATTTTATTTATGAGTTGTTAAATAGCTACAGTAAACTGTAATTTTTTAAGTTATAGTTCACCCTGCAATTTAATAAACTACTTGCACCAGTGTCTGTTAATAAGTATCCGTGAATTATAATACCATCTAAGCTATGTTAAGAAATCAGTAAGCTTTTATCTATTTGGCTAAGGTGCTTTCTGCAATCAAAGATATTGTAGATGTTATAATTGATTGATCTGAACATTATTTACTGTAATAAAATTTTAGTGTAGCAATGTATCAGTAATTATTGCAATATTGATTTGAAGAAAATGTTGCCATCGGCAGCCGATTTATTTTTAATGAAGCGGATTATATTCCTTTTTAGGACGATGAAACCTCGTCCGTACCAAATTACTATTTAGCAACAGCTGACGTAAGAAAAATTTGATGGGATTTGGCAATTATGTTACGTTATTGTAGTTAAGCACTATTTTTTTTACTATTTTGAACGATGAAATTTCAAGAAAAATAAGCATGATTACAGTCAGTCATATATTAAGTTACAATTACTAGTCGAACACGCTACTCGTGATATTGGCTGGACTTGTTCACTGAGTACCATACAATATACGCGTATGTATTTCAGTACTGTGTATGATATATATTATTAATCAATGGCTTCTGTTTAGTAATTAACATATGATGTTGTAAGAGAAACACTAATAGAAAGACTAACGCTGTAGTTATTGAAGTAGTAAAAGAAGTTTAAAATCGAGAGTAGGGAGTCAATATTTAAAGCCATTTTTCCGGGTCAGCCTTAAATCTTGACTTTGTAATAACAAATTATTCTGGATTGTTGTCATCAGAGCTTCAGAATAGCTAATTACTATTTCAATATTATAATTTTTATCTATTATTTAATTTAAAAGTAGAAATCGATTTAAAAAATAAAAGTGACCATTCATTCCTTTACAATTGCACAAATGTTTGATTTACTTTTCAGGCAGCGATATTTGTTTTTAGCCTTGATTCCATAGCTTCCTTTGAACTTGCTAAAAGATTAAAAACAGAAACAGCTAAAATCAGGGGAAATGATGTAAGATTATTTAAGCCATAGTATAACTTTTATTTAATAATTCAATTTAATTTATTGTAATTGATCTCAATTAATTATGTGAATATCTATTAGATGCCTATGCTTATTGTTGGTACGAAATCAGATTTATCACATCAGAGACAGGTTTCAAAGAGTTCGATTAATTCATCTTCAAGAGACTGTAAAGGTAAGGATATGATGGAAGGTTCGAAGAATCAGCGACTGCTGACTTAGTAGGCATTCACATAAAATATGCAAGGGGTTTTGATAAAGTGAATGCTTTATTATAGATAGAAATGGAGGTACAATGCGGTAGTTACGTTAGATCAGCGTGTAAGCTGTCGTGGAGTAACGTAAGGAAGTACTTTTGCTACGAATAGTGTAACTGACAAATCTGAGGCAGAAATCATCAGTATTTATAGATTAAGCGATAGATCACATGCAGAGAACACGATAGTAGAATTGAATATGACATTTGCCATAAACAGACTGAGTAACAGCAAATGGTTGTAGAAAACAGCGAAGACTATAGGTGCTATAAATAACTAATCATGACAAGCTATATTTGAGTATAGTAGAAATAGATTGTATAGCTATCTATTTTCGGTACAATATAAAACATCTATATTTAAGAATGTGAGCTAAAGACTGCAGTGAAGTCTAAATATACTTCAAAGGGTATTGCATGAGTTTAACATTAATGAAGGGTATTAGAAATGATAGTTCAAGATGTGATGGTGACAGTACTTGGAAATGCTTATTAAATCATTTATACTTGTAGCTGACATAAACATAAAGCCAAAATGATATAAATAGATCGTCGCTTTTCTATAAAATTATTTTAAATGCTAATCTTGCGCCATTACATTGAAATTTTTCCTCTTAGTAAAAATATTTGAAATAATATACGACGAAAAAGATAGTCTAAAGGTTCCGTTTACATGGTTGGTCTCTCGTTTAGCTGGTAATTCAATAAATTTTACAATCTTTGACAGGATATGATATATTAAATTATGCTGATAACTAATAGTAAACTTTTCGCGTGTTTTTATAAAGTGAATGAAGAATTAAAATAAGTCAGATTACCAAAATTGCTACGCTCTATTTGCTTATCTAGATAAGAATAGCTCTCAGCAGACTTCTAAACTGTTCCGAGCTAAGAAGTCGGTTTCACTTCCAGCAAATTTAAGCGACTAAATGAAGTACTAAAAATCCTATTTGTAACTAAAATTGACTAAAAACATACTTATGCAATTTGTAGATAATAACAATAGCTTATTTTTCCATTAATGAGGTATCTTATACTGAAATATTCCATGTTAAAGCTAAATCAATAGCAAATTAAGGGAAATAATCATTTCATAAACTATCAATTTATAATTTGGTAATACTACACGACTTGCCTCTAATATTTGCTAACTAATCTAGACATTAACAACTTGAAATTTTAATTTTAATTATATTTTCGGTTTAGCAATAACTAAAACTTATCTATAGATCAAACATATTCATAATTCAGGATTTTAGAGAAAACGACAGTATAGTGATTAGGAATAATTCATATTATCAAAGATCGCTTTTACTGCATGACTCATCTTGAAATTGTGTTTCCTTCAACCCAGTAATAATTTACACTCATTAGCTCAATTTCCAACAAATTTGTCTATAATTACTTGAATTTTTTCTTAAGCTATTTATTTTAGCTCACAAATTTTGCAAATTGAGAGCGCAAGGACTTATTAAAGCACCAATAATTAAACTACGAGCCTTATCATCCTTTACTACTCATATATATGTCTGCAGTTAACTGGCAGACTGTGAAAAAATTGACTAATATTTTTCTCTTTAATGCGCTGATAATAATATTAATACTTGTATATTGTAGCATTTTAAGTGGAGAGAAGATTTATATTCTGCTCTTAAAATGCACACTAACGAAACAGACAGATTATCGTACTGATTAAAGGTTCATACTGCTGTCAACTAACATTGGAGACAGGAATTTGCACTATTAGTCCAAGTTTTGTAAAACTAACTACTAACTCCTCCTCTCTCTATCAGTTGCAAAACGTCGGCTTACGTATTTTATATTATAGCATTTATGCTATTATCTTTTGATTTCTTGATTATTATATTTCTTTTTACCTGATTTGTATATTAGCTGACTTACTACTCATGTAATTACATGTATAAATAATTGCGAAATTGCCTTATCATAATTTAGATAAGGTTGATTACTACAATCATAACTTCTTGAGCCTGATATAAATCCGCTATTGCATTAATATAACACCAAATAAAACTTTTAAAACTATTTTATAACAGTTTATGTGATTATTCACTTATTCTGATATTACCGTATATTAACTTAATTGGTATACTTGTAAAGTCGTAAAATAAGTAGTTTGTACGTCAATAATGTAGATATTCTATATTTACTGAATCTGGTAAGCGAAAATGAGCGAGATTTATTAATAAAGTGCTTAGCGCTTTTAGTTAATTGTATCCAAATTTGGATATGGCTCTTTATATAGTGATTAGCTATAGCTGGATGTTTGATTTTGACTCACAACCTGGTTATGCCTGGACACTAATTGAGTCATTTTCGCTAGAAAATGCACACAAACCGAATATTGATCGATCATTTGCATTCAACCTTCTTGTGAATCATAAAAATATACGCATTAACCGGACATTCTATCGAATGAGCCACCTTCAAATGCAGAATACATACAATCGTCACTAATATTTAAGTGACCGCACCCTTTGGTGGTCAACTTATAATTTCCTACATCTTTCTCTTCCAATTTCATCAAGTGCTCGTGATTACTTGCAAAGTTCACTTAATAACATCAAGATTTTACGTATTCTAGCTGAAAGTTAGATGTGTTTCCGAGTTGATTACGTTAATATTCGTGGCTATACTTATAGAAATAAGTTTCTTCACTTTGTGGCTAGCTGTTTGTGTCATTTATATACGCAATCTTCCAGTGACGCAAGTGGGCCAATGGAGCGCTCCAGGTTATGTTTCCAGTGAAGATAATTTCGGCTTTTATCAGTCCACAAATAGAAACTTTGCCTGTTACAAATCATACAAGTATCACCAGAAATGCTATATAAAGATTAGTTAATGGTCCAAAGCACATTATGATAACTAATGTACGGTGATGGACATACCAAGTTAACATTAGCAGGTACTGTAAGATATCTACAGTGCGGTACGATGTCCTTAGTACTGTGGTCAATTCTATGCCTATCATTATAATATGTCTAAGGATTGCTTGAGTATGCAAGCAAAACTTGCTCTGTCGATAGCAACCTTTATAAGAAAATTTAACAATCAAAATGGCTATGTAGAAAACTGTATAAAGATTCTATGTTTATTCAATTTTCATCAGAATATTACATGAAACCAAAATTTAAAGGCCCAGTGGCCACCCTTAGCGATATAACGAATACTATTTTAATAATCAGTACTCTGCAGAAATTACTACCTTAGAGCTATTCGTTTTACATGAAGAAATCTTGAGGTAAAAATTACTGTAAGAATCTTATACTGACCTATTGAAATGAACCCATAATCACAGCCATCTAACAGTAGTATAAATAACCCCGCGATGCTCGTTTCAAGGGACGGTGGGTAGTACTAGAACTTGAATTATCTTACCACTATACATCACACAATTACAATTAATATCAAATATGTAATAAACTATCACAAATAATATCCAAATTAAGATATTACTTATCTTACCTATTAGTACAAATATGGATATCTTCTATATTATCTACTACTGTACTTATCAAACTATGCTAACGGTAAGGTAACACCGTAACATTTACTCCGTCAAACCACCTTAATAATAAAATATTTCTAATCAAACCTTCAACATTTACAGTAACTATTTAGCGCGGATATGCGCTTAATACAATCTTGAGATTTCAGAGAATCTATGATCTCGTATAAGAGTGTCAATCTTATACCTTTACAAATCACTCAGTGGTTTCTTACAATCTATTTATCTATTTGAGGGTTGTACCATAACAGAAAAGCCAGTAAAGTTAGTAAATAATTTACATTGTATAGCAATAGTAAGCTATCATTTTGACTAAACAGAGTTGTGACTAGTGACCATAACTAAATTCCCTTTTCTGAAGATTGTAAATGAATAACACTGTCGTACGTAGCTAATCATATCTTGACGGAGCTGTGCATTAAAGATAATATAACAGACTGGACTTTGCAAACAAACTATAATTGATAATCCATATGCAATCTGCATCATATATATAACATAATGTGGAGAATATAATATAATACGAGTTAGAGTTTTACCAATTAATGATAATATCATTAGCATGATAGCAAAGGGAAAGGTTAAAAGCATAAATAAGACTGTTACTATTATTAACATGTGAACAATCTCCTTCTTCTTATGCTCTTCCTGTTTCCGCTGCAGATAATTGAATTTATCCTGATTGACTCCAAAAGATGAACGTAGAAATAAAATTACTTTAGCATAAAATAACGCCATAATGATGAATGGAATTAAATAAATAGTAACAAATCCCAATGAATAATAAAAGATATTAAATATGTAATGAATTTCTCGATTATCACAAGTATATGGAAATCGTGGGTTGACATCAATCAACCAAATTTGAGGTAGAGCCATGCAAATACCCGCTAACCAAATGACTAAAATAGAATTTCGAAGGTTATTACCTTTACGAAAATAGGGAATAGTATGTTGATGTGACGCTTGGACAATTGTATTAAATCGATCGAAACTGATTGCAATTAACAATTGTGTTGATGTTGTATAGGCAATTACGGCAATAAAAATGAGAATCTTGCATAAAATGCTAAGTAAAATTAAGGATATACCGATATAGCTAGATATAGTACTAATAAATATATATAAGAAATTAGTTGTTAGACAAATGAAATCAGAAAGAGACATGTGAGCCATTAAAATAAATGTTGGAGAATGATATCTTTTGAGTTTATAAATGGTGCGAAAAAGCACAAAATTCCATATCATTCCAGTGCTAGCCATAGCCAAGAAGATGATGCAGAAGACTAAGGAATTTATTTTAATGACTCTTAAAGATTGAATTGTAGTATTGCTCATGTTACTTAATTCCATTTCACTATTAAATTTGATGGTCTCAATTCAAAATAAATTAAGTTATCATCCGTCGTAGTAATTTATAAATTTGATTTAATTCCAGTCTCAATTGAATAGTACTCAGACAATTTTGATAACAATATTTTAAAACTGCGATACTGTTCTTATATGTTCTCTAACGAAGAATAATAATGCTGAATATCGCCTTGATGAATTTTAAAGTTAATGAATCATTCGATCCTGTCATTTTAAAATATCAAATTTTGAAGAAGGAATCATTTTAAAAATAGCCGGTCGACGTAACCATATACCGTCTGGTAATATTTCAGTAACACTGTATCAAATTATGAAGCAAAGACATTCTTGACAAAGTTAGATAATGAAGTAAAAGATACCTATTGTAAGCTTTATTAGGTTTCACTGGTTACTCAGCATCCAGTTAACTAAATATTGGAAAATATCCCGGCCTTTAATCACTTTGGGCTTGGATTCCGTAGTTGCAGTAGTCTCATCCACTTTCTCTTTCAAAGGTTCTAACCTATCTATATTATCCAAACGAAATGATAGAGTATGCAATTCAACATTTAAGAATGTACATCATAAGCTGCAAGCTATATTTACTGTCTCAGTTAATTTTCAAAATGAAACATTAACTAAACTGCTTTAAGTGAATAAGGAACTAACTACATATTAGTCATAAATTTCTTATTCAATTTTCAAGCCATTTTTCCAAGTTGACTTGCGAACTCACGGAGCATAATCAACTCTTAGAGAAAACAATCAACTATCAACTCTAACATTTAATTTTACTTTATTAAGACTGATTAGCATACGATGATGTTTTAATGCTAAACTTTATAACCTACAGTATCTAATTAAAATTCTATACTTGCGTTAAGATGTTGTCGATATTTGATTCAAAATGACTACGTGCATTAATTCAATGGAAGGATTGATCATTTTCTTAAATAAAGCATTGACCTTTGATCAATTTGTGTAGGTATCATAGTATCGGTAGAGTGACTTGGTAAGAGCTAGTCTTAGATGCACACGTATTCGAACCTCACATGCCTGTAGAGCCTTCTAGAATACTCATTCTATGTATATTATAATAACTACTAATAAGTTTTAGAATACTCCATGATAGATTATATACTGTATATCACCGTTGCTGTCATATTTTATTAGTTCGCACTTATAAGTCTTAATAAAGTTCTATACTTTGCTAATATGCTATCTCTACATTTGCCCGAGAACTTCTTACAGTAGGTAAATTTTGATTGACAACGTCATAAAAATTGTGGGTAAGAAATATCATTTACAATACTGTAAATCAGCTAACTCAGAATCATTGATATGAAAAATTACTACACGATTTCAGTTAAACCTTTTAGCAAAATATTAATTATAACATAATTTAAGGTTAAAGACTATGAATGCTACGATACTATCTATAGCAGTAATCAAACGCTACATTACTAATTCATTTTATACAAATTCAACTTAGATTGCATTAACTAGTATTTAGGAAAAATTCTATAATGTACTATGCGATACCGCTTGTACAGAAAGTACTATTAATCTCCTGCATAATCTTTACACATATGAATTTAAAAGTACTACCTAATAGTAGTAGCACCTATCACTTTCTACACTAGGCATCATTATCAACATTTAAACGGGATCTCAAATTTATACAACCGTAAGTTAAAACACCTTATACATTTAATAGCTTGATTAATTTAAGACTAAATATTAAGCAAAGCTGCGAATAAAAAGTTAGGATTTAAATTTATCAACTCAGAAGTTATAAGAAAATAGGTGTCACCATTATTTAAAATCAAACAATCTACTGTAACCTGGTTGAAACAATGGTATGAATAAAACTACTTACAATATACTAACCAACATAGAACAATACGACAATCATGTCAAGCTGTTATTTAAGTCATATCATATTTTAGCTATGTCAGTTGAAAGTGAAATGAGCAAATAGACATAAACTTTCAATATTCGAAAAACTATCAACTTTTATTTACTTAACTTGTCACCAACAGATCCAGAGCTGATTATTTCGTGTAAAATAACTGTATAGATACAATAATCTATTTATCATCTAACTGAATATCATCATTGATATTTCTAATAAAAAATAAAGAAGTGAGGATGATAAATAAGCGAATCTAATGCCTTAAATGTAATGTTTTATCGTCTACCGAATCTGAAAGAAGTTTTATTGTAAGAAGTAAGATTTTGACTTAAAGATATTTTCATTCGATTTTTTATTAAGTTCCATTTTCTGTAACTTTTTCACTATTAGTAACTTCTAGATGAAAGTACATTTAATAGCTTACTTACTTACTTAATACTTCGTGAGTTAATATTAATATAGATGCTATCAATTCAAATTGACATTATCGTGGCGCTTTACTTTTAAGAAAAAATAATGTTCGATAAAATCGAAGTCCTCACAACTAGATAGTCAAACCGAAAGATATAGTGAAAAATATATATTTTTATTCTATTTCATCCTTAGGTAGTTCTGTAAATGATTTACTGTATCAATTTTATAATTCGGTATCAAATTACCAATGTATTCTTATGAAGTCGTTCTCTTTTCTAATGATTAGGGATCTTGATATTCTTTAATGGCATTTAATTAAAATTTTGCTAGGATAGTCAGTAACTTTACTGCTACGCTACGGATTGTTCTAGGTAATATACTTTACGCTTCCTATCATTGCTCGGCAATTACTTAAAAATGGATATAGCTCCAGCTGATTTTTAATGTTCTAAAGTCGTATCTCAAGGAGCGGAGTTTCACAACGTGACTCTTTATCTAACCAATAACAGCTAATCAACTATTTCACGACTCACAATTAGCTTTTAATGACCCGATATCATTGTAAAGCTTCAAAATATTTTAATAAATAATTTATTAGGATCATAGGCTACCGTAGTAGTATCTTTCCCTTCTTGATAGGCAACTAAGCTGGCTGTGGTTAAAACATTGGTAGCTAGATATTTTAATACATTCCGAAAATTTTACTTAATCATTTTTATGTAGAAAAATTACTCGCGCTCTGCTACTGTATAAGTATTCATATTTTTTACCTGATTATTAAGTGAAATTTACAGCAGCTGTCAAAGAATAAAACTGATATTGTTGCCTAGGTAATGCTTATGATTTGTTGCACTATTCCATGCACCCAATGCTCCGTCTATAATCTTATGTAACTGAAATTAGAATTTTTACTTGTTCCTCGTCGCCTTTTGGTTTATTTTCGACATAAAATACTTTCTGTCCGCCAGGAATTTTATTTGATACCTTCATTGATAATATAAAATTAATCATTCAAAGAATAAAAGACTACTTCCCGTTATATTGATGCAGCTGATGAAAGAAGAAGAAAATATAAAATATACAGTATTATAACCATAGATTCCACACCGACAACGTAATGTTTCTCGTCGTTAAAAATAATTGAATTCTTTATTTTATCCTTAAATAATTTAGTGCTTGCAGTTATATATGGTAGCAAAGTAAGCCATCTAACTATTATCATCTTTCGCTCCCATTTCGATCATTTTTTTGCGGGAACAATAAGCTAGTAAGGAAAATTTAGATGAAAGCCTTAAGATATCCGTATTTCCAGTTGAAATTATTGTAAATCTAGAAATTATCAAATTTCAATATCCTGGACCTGCTTTTATTTTCGAAAATTATTCTAAGTATCAGTTAGTTACTAACATTTATTACATTCGTGAAGTAATTCATTTACTATTACTAATCAAAATATATTATATGCAGTGCTGTAGCTGTTACTTTAAGTTTAAAGAATCATAGTACACGAATATTCTCTACCATAATTATCTTGAAAAGTGTTAATAGAATTGCAAATTGAGGACCAATTAGTGCGGCCTGATTCTGTCTATTGTATCAATTATAAATACTTTCAATACCATACGATAAAATTATTTTGCAGCAGTAGGGTACACTGATATTGATATAATAATTTATTTCCATTAACGAACATTAAATCAATGAACAAATTTATATTAAGTCAAACATTTACTAATGATCAAAGATTCTAAGACGTTCATAGAAAGAAGCTCATAGAGCAATTATCAATTCTATGTGTACAGTTACAGTAAAATTTATATAATTATTATATTTAAAAGGCTTAGAAGTTGGTATTGTTTTATATCTTTCTAAACAGTTGCATTGCAAATTCCAATTTTTCGACTATCGTACTTCTTTTTACACATACCTTAAGTATCTCTAGCTTATGAAGATTTTTTAAATAACTTTTTAAAGCGATGTGGTTTTAAGTGGTTTGCGTTAACTGTTATAATTTTAACGATCCAATTTAGCAATTTAAAGCAAAGGATCTGAGACACAAAAAATGTTAAAATATTATGCTGTAGATTGACACTATCAGCAAATAGTAAACAATTTATTGGTAGTTATATAGATAAATGAGTGAATAATCAAAATTCACTTCTTAGAACACTACATTATGCTGCTTATTAGCAATGCTTATTATTTTTTAAGATAATAACCAATAAAAGCATCCTTGGTTTTTCATTTATTAGCTTCGCATAGAGTTTATAGCTCTATTCTTCCCGCCTACCCTACAGTAAAATTAAATATGTCGTATATTTGCAACTTCAGTAATTGTAAATATATTTTTAGTAAGAATTTTATCACATTCGCCAGCTCATAAAGGTTATAAGCTTTAATAAGCTTGAAATTGATAGCTTATTTATAAGCTTAAAAGTTCATATTTTTATAAAATTAAATTGATTTGCGACGCTATTGCAATTATAGCATGAATCTACGCAAAATACGTGTTAGTAAAGTAAGTACGACCGTAACTCAGCAATAGCTTGCTTTACATTTACTCAGACTTATATAAGAGCAAAAATTACGCGAAAATAGGCAGTTTTAGTGCCTAAAAGTAGTCTAGAATATTATTCTAGTTAATGCCTGATAGCCAGAAAAATATGAAAATTTATTGATCAATAACGCCATTATTCATTGCAAATCAAATCTTATATTGCTGTATTTTCGGAAATGCATTATCGTAAGTTGTACATTAGATATAACATATACGTTAAGATAGGCCGGCTTAACATTTATCCAGTGAGAACCGAAGAGAATTGCTTACAACAGTATAATATTTTGCAAATCTTAGTTGCGAGAGTTGATACGTAAATCTGCTAGTGATATCGCTATTTGATAGCAGAAGCTCATGTCCGTAATGGAAGGAGTAAACTTATTCTACCTGAAACGATGTTATATTTTTATTATCTTTCTGAATTTATTCCTTAGCAAAACCAATAGATTGTAATCATCGCATTCTGGATGAAATTGATCTTTTATTATGTTTGATTATGCTGCATTTTAAGACGATAAAAAATTTCTATCAACTATCGTCTTTGCGGCGATGCAATTTCAAATCTATATATATATATGTTATATATATACTATTGGGATGTACGTATCCTTTTACAGTACTATGCATGAAATTTGCAGAGCAAAATATCTGCTATTACAATTTAATTAACGTCTGCTATTGAAGAAACACAAGATGCAGATTAGCAGATAAAATTATTTTATTGTAATATGATTATAATGTAATTTTATATATGACAGTTAAATCTTTAAATTAGTGTAGATTCCGATGGAAATAATTGCTCTTCTTTAATTTCCTTAATACGTATAGCAAATACTCGTATTAGTCCTTGGAGCAAGCGAATGTGCTGTAGCTAAAAAATACAAGAAACGTTAAGATTGCAGAAACTGTACTTCCTCATCATTTCATTATTAGCATATAACTCCAGCAATACAATTTGAATTTATTCTCAAAAGATAATGAAGAGAAGAACGGCTAGCTAACATTACTTACGTAGTTACGGAGCTAAACCAGCCAACATTTATTTTAACTTACAAGCCATCATTGTTACGATATTTGCCCATCATTGTTATATATTTTGTTGGTTAGTATCGTTATTTCATCATCTTTCACCGTGTCCTGGGCAGATCTTGTATACTTGATTACAGCTTTCGTCCCTTCATTAACAGCATTCTTTGCTAATTCGCTAGGTAGGAGGAAGCGGACAGCTGTTTGTATTTCTCGACTTGTGATCGTTGATCTTCTATTATACTTGGTTAGGTTGGAGGCTTCTTTAGTCGGTCGATAGAAAAGATCATAAATGAATGAATTCATAATATTCATGGCTTTCGATGAAATACCAGTATCTGGATGAACTTGCTTGAGAATTTTATATCGATAATTAGCAAGAGTTATTTTATGTTTTTTGGGTTTGCGAGTTTTGACTTTTTGATTCTTGTTGTCAAGATTTTTTGCTGATATCAGATGGTTTCTTCTCTTTTTAGTTCCCATTGATTTATATATGAATTTGTCAGCAATGCTAGTAGATTGAACAAAGATGATGGAGAGAGCAACTATGGTAAGCTGTATTCCAAATACTGATAATTACTAATTATATTTATTATCACCATTTCAGTAAATAAGAAGCATTAGCTTAGGTCCCTATCTATACTCCTTTATTTACGTATGGACATCGATGAATGCGGTACAACTATTTAATTAAATATACTCTAAGCTGGACTCTGTTCGTCTCTACTGAGCATCAAGCAACAGAATTCATATATCTACTACGAAAAATAGATATAGCACAATGGTGCACACCGCATAATAGGCTTGATTTATCTACTACGAGCAACGGTGAAAGTCGCTTTGTAAAGCACTATGATAGCTACCGAATTCAGTAATATTTTTCGTTAGAATAGATTAATACCAGTATTATTCTACTTACACTTATTTAAGTATTCAAAGTTAAATATAATAAAAGGCAATAAATATCAACATGTGAACATCGCTATACGAAATAGGTACGGTAGATAATGCATAAAATGCATTTGTTACATCTTATAATGCAATGCATATTGGCATAAGAACTATTAATAGCTAATACTAAATTAAATTATAAGTACAATAATGCTTAAGTCAGTAAGAGTAATAGGGTATAAAATATTTCTCATTAATTTCACCTCATTCCTGCAATTTATCTAATTGAAGACTCATAATAATGATTCAATGCAATGATGGTTAAAACAGCGCAGATAGCATAATATTTAGTATAAATCAAACATTGGCTTTCTAGGTTTGGTATTAGTATTAGCCTACTGTGTCGTTATAATTTTGAGAATAGCTATAACTCACCATACAGTATCAGAGATTGTTAAACTAGAACACTAGCTAAGATAGGCTAATGGAATTGAATTTTGATCTTCAAATAGCAATCGTAATGATCAGTGTAGACACTTCTAGCACAAATATCTAATTTAGCTTATTAAAGTAGGCATAATTTATCAGTAACTTTTGGATATTTTCTGCCAAAAAGCTCATAAATGTTGAAATAAAATTTAAAAGTACAGTTGTAAGGAATGCAATATCTACTCATAAGTATCTAACTTAAAATGAATCAATTTTGTTGATCAGTATCATCATTAATACCTATATTATATTTCCTTAAAGCAGCCTACTTAAAGTCCTTCGTAGCACAATATCTATTTCTGTGTAACATATTTAAAGGGGGTCAATTTTTTCCATCATTTCGACAGAATCAAGATATCGAAAGTTTTGACGACTGACATAATCATCGCAAGTAGTTACCACGGTTGTAACTCCTACTTTATGAGATGTTTTTGCGTTTAAGGAAGTTGAACTATTACAACTTTGTCGAAAAGTTATTTTCATATCTTGACGAAATTTACGATTCATCAAGCTATAAATTAGTGGACTATGGGCGCAAGCCATCACACTAAATTTATATGTAAAATAGAGCAAGTATCGAAGATAGAGTGGTAATGTAATGATAACATTGGACAATGTCGAATTAAATACAGTCGCTATTACGTAGACAAAAATATGGGGAAGTGTAAAAATTATTGCTATAGTGGTAGTAACTATAAGCATTTTCAGAACATCTTTTTTCTTATTCTCTTCATCCTTGCTATACTTTGCTGAAAGAGATGACGAGACACGCCACTTTCGGTGTATAAACAAAACAACTTTAATATACAAAATGACAATGATTAAAGACGGTAAAAATGTGGAGAATAAACAACTAATGCTATAAAGAACAAGATTAGCCGTATTAATAATTTGGCCCATCTCGCAAATATACGGCAGTCGCGAATCAATTGTGATAATCCACGGATAAGGAAGCGCTAAAGTCATACCAGCTATCCAAATTGAGCTCAAAACAATTGATAAAGCTTTTTTTCGACGGAAAAAAGGTGGACATTGATCTAAAGACGCCTGAACGATGGTATTAAAACGATCGTAACTAATTGCTGTTAAGCTTAAACTTGATACCCCATGAAATGCGGTAATAAGATAGGATAGCACCCGACAAGTAATTGGCCATGATGATAATGAAGCATTGAATAGCCAACTGAGGATACTAGCGATAGAGTAAGCCAATGATGCCACCAAAGTAATGAGATCAGATATAGCCATATTCGCCATCAAGATATAGGTTGGTGTATAATATTTATCCCAGGTATAGATAGTACGAAATACAAGCGAATTGCCCAAAATACCTAAAAATGAAATAAAAAGGCTAATAAGATCATCGAAATTCGCATACATTGAGAATATAACATAATAAATTTATAATAATTATCAACAGACATTGAAAGATACAGTATTTCTCGTACCTAAAATAGTTGGAACGATGAAAATACCATTAAATAGAGAGATATTCTCGGTAAAGGTACTCATGTGTTGAGGATTTGTAGTATTGTTCGATTCCATAGCTGCCTGAAATTACGGTCTGACGAAATATTTCCAAACTCTGATCCAAATCAACTTTCTATATGAGTCTGTATTCAATCACAACTGAAATATATTTAAGCTTTGAATAATCTATTTCCTTCAATCTAATAAATTATAACGAACAATATTAACAACAGTATATGATAACCATTTATAAAACTGTAATTATGGTACCCGTGAGAATCTATCAGTAAAAGTAATGTGCTTTAAAGATTTTAAGAACGACTTTATAGAATGATAGCTTTAGAAAGCGGTGTTTGCTATTTCTTTAAGGCTGTAATTACAGTCCAACATCAAAATCTACTGGCGTTAATAATTACTCTACAAATTTATATATCAATTTTAAGTATTAATTACTACAGAAAGTAGCAGCAACTTTTAAATTGTTTACGACACATAAATATACGGTAGTTAGTTGTTTTTCGTAAATATTTCAACTACAATATAGATTTTGTATTGTTTCATAGCAATTACAATAGATCGTTATTAATGCATGGATAAGTAATTTAAATATAGGTATATGTCAATAACGCTTTCAAACGACATAATTATGAGCAAAGTTTAAATCTATGGAATACAATTTAAACTGATATAATTTATAGTGATTTAGATGTAACGATTTGATTTGATAATTAATCAATTATTAATGTATTGCCAATTTTTAAAATGGTAATTATTCGATAGTAATTGATAATGTTAGAAAAACCGGGCTAAATATCTTAATGATTTATTTACTTAAGATTTCCTCATTTTAAGAAAATAGTTAAAAGCCTTAATACTAAGGACAACAACCCTTTTTCTATATGCCAAATTTCATATCGTTAAGCTATTGATCCTGTTAGTTACGTATCAACAATATTCACTATTTTTTTCTTTGTTGCAATGTTAAATGAACCAGCTAATTTTTAATTACTTGTCAAGCAAGGTTTTCGAGTCCTGTTAAACACGTACTGAATTATATTTACGGTCTCTCCGTTTACGCAAAAATGTAGCGAATATTGGACTTTGACATTTGGAACCTTAGTGTCGCTACTTGTCGCTATGATTCTCATATTAGCTATGAGCAATTTGTAATATCGCTCCTACAGCTTTTATATTTTCTATTCTCTATCTTTCGAATTAGGCATATTAATATATTTATTTCTTTCTTTGGATGAGAAAGTGAAAACTTAAACGCCAATGGTAGATCTTTTTAAGTTCAATGATGATTAATTTCATATTTTAATCATGAAAGTATACCTCGTTAATCTAATTTCTGTAAAGATTTTAGTTTAAATGAAATGCCGCCATCTGAGTCAATAATTGTAGACATTGTATATAATTATTATCGTAACAAAGATTTTCTGATTTCAAATATGGCAATAAATTTACAGGATTTCACCGTATTTAAAACTATCTAAGAGTTTTACGCCTAATCTTAAAATTCATTATTAGGATTATCACAATTGCAAAATAAAGAATGTTTAAGCGTTCTTGATAGGACGTAATCAATTTTTCCCTTTTCTCCCTTTTTCGTATATGACGATCAGTATTTTTGCTGCTAATGTAGACAAATAGCAGTGTCAACTTAAAAGAATGCAACAGCTAGCAGAATCTCTTATCGATACGGTTATGACAGTAATATTTCTGCAGGTTTTATTAACGGAAAACCATCTCGAATTTATAAATTGCTATTGCTATGATGGCAACTAAAGAGCCTAAATTGAGTTAATCTCTGCAATGCTCGTATCTGGCTGTTCAAGGCTTTCCTTTTCTATTCTTACACAATTTACAAATAAAGTAAGTTACATAACAGATGATATGGTTTTCATGATTTTATAGACAATGCTAGGAAATATTCTCTCCGGATTATTTTTCTCACCAGTGCCACTAGGTACCTAATGTAAGCTTTTTTATAAACTGGATTAGCATTCATTTATTGCCCTAGTAGAATGCAATACAATTTTGCACTTGCAACTAATTTATTCACGTAATAATACTTCAAAATATCGTTATCGATATCGTATGAGGAGCTAAATTGAACGACACAACATATTGACCCATTCTTCTTTCATATCTGCTAGCAAACGTGATAGCATGTACTATAATTACTTGCTAAGCTTCGTCAAAGCGATTGATGATAAGATCGCATAGAATTGCCTCTTGGGTAGAGTACTTAGCAAGGTTCGAGTTGTTAGCACACTCACAGGCTTGTTACACCATTCTACCCTCCATTAATAATGTATCATTACTACTGTCCCATTCAATTACAATTGTTGACGAGAATTAAGGCTCTTCAATATCTGTTAACAATGAATACATTGTACAAACTATAAGTTCTAAACTTAGTGTTGTTTTATTTTACTAGCAACATCTTGCTGATATTAAAACTGTTAAGTGACAAACATAATGAGAAATTGCAAAACATGATCACAACATGACTTTCTCACTATATTCATTACGGTACTATACTATACGTATAAAGCTAAACCACTATACACCCAATAAAGATTTAATGTACTACTGTCTAACAGAGAACAAAAATAGTGCATGTGTAATTTGAGAAAATTAACAGTCTACTGTCTAGTCTTCCTTGATTGATGGAGTGTTTCGATTCAAGTACCACATAGAAAAGTTTAGTAGGCTAGCAAAGGAAACCCAACCAAGGTAAGGCCACATTAGTTTTCCAGCGGTTGCATTAATTGGAGTAAATAAATGGATGCAGTATACAATCGATGCCCACGTAGCTACAATATCAATGCCAGCCTTAATAAAATATAATAACCGTTATATCCGGTAGATAGATGATGAAATGATTATCGTACATCATTTATTTAATGCTAAAGCTTTTGTTCAGTTCAAAATTCTTGACTATAGCTATCATTACTGATGATGTTAAGGTTCAACGGTAAAGAATTAAAGTATGCATGGATTGCTTCACGTTGTCAAAGTAGCGATATAATTAATTATTGTTTTACATTATTGCAAACTTACAAGTCCCATTCTCTTAGCTCCAAAAAATAATGGTGTCCAGATGCCGTTGAATACAAGATTAAGTTCATAAGCCTGTAGGGCTTTTAACGCTGGTCCCTCGAAGCCACCACCATCACGCCAAACTAGGTAGGATGCATAACCCATGCCAGCATATAACAGTGTCCACATAGGTCCAAATATCCAATTGGGCGGTGTAAAAGATGGCTTACGAATATGCTTGTACCAAGTATTAATGGACTTCTTGGTAAAATAAGACCCTAAAAAGCCAACGGTTTCGGGTATAGCGATTGCTAGAACGATCTTTTTCCAGTCCGACATGCTATTAAACATTTTATACTTATTAGAACTTTTGAAAGTCATACCTTACAATGTGCATCGTCATTGTATTACGACGAATATATGCATTGTATGTAAAATTACAGGACATTTAAGTTACAATTATTACCAGTGTCAACAAATAACATTATCTGCGAAGAATGAATTCCCAAATTTGGAATAATTATAATTTTTACCAGATTGAATTATTTGCATGCATTTAAGTTACAACATTCTGAGCATCAGATACTATCAATATCTTTGTTAAAAAGTATATACATGAAAAGTACTGTCAAGGTCTACTGCGGTCATGAAAATTAGCAAGTAGATCTCCTTTCAGAATAGCTGTAAAGCAGCAACATGGTGCTTGCAGAAAGGGTAAAAATTTGATCGCAATTATGGGAAGAAATAGATACTATACTGCCTGTATATAGCTTCCATATCCTATTTACTACTTTCATAATAACAAAATACCAGTATATGTAAGTATTTGGATCGTAGTTTACGGTTATTATACGAAGCACGCTAATCTTTCAACCAACGAATTTGGTTGGCGAGTATGCAGTATACTGTACATCGAACATTTTTTCTACTTGTAACTAATACTGCAGTCTATTGCAGATAGAGTAAATGACGGCCAATTTTCCTATTTTTCCGTCTTTTGATATTTAACGATATTTCTTATTTCTACAGTATATATAATGCTTATGAGTTTGGTTAATAAGAGATATGGTAAACCATATTTATACTTATAAATACTGTCGCAGTCTAGTATAGATACTACATATGGAGAAGAAACTTTTCTTCTATCCCTCTCACTTAACTCACTTTTAATAAAATACAAACATTCAAATCGATTCCAGTGAGATCAGATCGCATTTATCCACTTATTTAAGAGCGTATCATTGCATTGGTGAGCATAATCCATACATTCTAAATTGTTGAATTTTGCGTTTGAACACCGGGATAAAATGGCCCAGCCAGCTATTGAACACTACTTTAACTAGTGAAACGGAATGGCTTATACGAACTAGGCTAAGCTGTGTATCCAATATCGGCAGACATTTCTCCTCTGGCTGTAGAAGAACTGATTTGCCTTTTAAATTAAATTGATGAGTGATGATTTATGATACTGTAGTGCTGTACTGCAAAAATATCGCCACTGTAACATACAGAAAGAGTACACATGTGCGTCTATCATGATCCGCAGTAAGGGTAAAATGGAATGATTGTACGTTAACACTAGCCTGTGTATAAATGTACTGTGTTGTAGCTTCCTGTTTCGTCTCTATTATAATTATTATAAGGGACTAAGGGAGTATGGAGCCAGTATCCAATATGGGCGTAATAGACGCTATTACTCCACTGGATTTCTAGTCATTTGCATAATTTGTTTTACGTACTTTGCAATTTTTAAAGTATGCAAGTACGCGAGCACCGGCATTAATCCGATAATTCTACCGGCCTATTACCCATTTAATTAATCAATAGTGGTCGATCTTGCGGCATTCAGCATAACTAAAAGTGTAGACACTTTCAATTTTATAGCAATCCCTTGTACTTAATACTGTGTTCAATCATGGCAGCCTGGATCATCCAAGCTAGGATCCGTAATCCATTTGATTGTTTGATTTCAAGGAATTGTAATTTATTAATATGAAGAAGCGATTATGCAAATTGTCGATGAGAACATAAGAAGTGGAAAATGCACTGATTGACTGAATATTTTTTTATCTTTACCTTATTTTTGTCACTTCCTACAAGGTTGGTTTCTGCTGCGTGAAATCTAATAAGCAACAGAGACGAAATTGATATTAACGAGATGGGACGATAACCTGAATAATTTGTCCATTGCTGCAACAGGAACGTGGTTAAAATTACGCCAAGTGCAACTAGAAATAATGCCATCATCAAATCATGCTGTGCTACTCCTTTGCAGATGTTCTACAGTAGATTGATTTCTTCTAAAGCAGTATAACAAGCTTCAATAGTCTTCCATGATCATCTGCAGAAAACGAGTTAATCCTCAATGGATTCAACGGAGCGCTTTCTGAACATCAAGAAATGCAAGAGATTTGATTCCACCTGAAACAAACAAAATCTCTTTGCCTACAATTGATTGCATATTCTTTCCGTTAACTCTGGCTACCTACCGTTGAATTACTTTTCGATTTTCTTCAATGAATTGATCCTAAGGTAGGAATCCTCCAGTGATTTCGTCTTGACAAAACTGGGCTCAGAAAGTTGCGTCAAGAAAGGTCTACGGTAGTCTACCACTCCACTGGGGAACACTTGCTATTGATGCAAGGGGTCACAGTGACGTCATCAATAGGGTCAAGCGTCAACTCCTATAGCGTCAGGGGTCCCCTTCCTAGCAGCTTTTTGTATAGGCTTCAATGGGGTCAAGCGTTAACTCGATCGTGTACTTTACCGTCACCGGTCTCCTTCAGAGGACCTTTTGTAAAGGCTTCATTGTATTGGACATTTGGACTACTCGCTTTATTACGTCATCGAGTTGCTAGGAGATTTGAACATGTTCATACTGTACAGTACACAGCACATGCTTACTATGGGGGCTTATTACTGAAGGAGAGACAAATCCTGATTGTACTGTACAGTGCCAGCCCTATGAGACACCATAGTGTTTTTTCCTAATAATATGAACATTGAACAGTTGAGAACACTTTTTTCAGTGTTAACTTGACTTTTGTCAAGTCGCTGCTTTTGTGAAGCTGTGCGAGTGTCGTGTAGTGTAATTTTGCAGTGTACAGTACAGTACAGTACCGTACAGTACAGTGTACACACACTATACTGTACAGTATGTACTGTAGTCTAGTGGTATGGATCGATTTGGATCCCTTCAATTTTCTCTATAGCAAAAGCTGTTCAAATTGAAATTTCTTGCAAATTTTGGTGATCAAGATTTTTTACATTCGTGTCATGTAGATGGTTAAAGTCGATTTCGTTTTAACTCAGGGAAGAAGTTGAGTTCTTGATAGTTGTAATTAAGAAGGGTTCACGTTCTAAGAAATTTCAATTTTAACAGCTTCTAGTCTGCTACCGTGTACAGTGTACAATACAGTACTCTACTCTACTGTACTGTGTACTGTAATGGTACCCTAATAGAACGATCGATTCCTGGTGTGTAGCCTCTTGATCAGAGTCTCTATAAGACCACTATTACACGGGCGTGGCGAGCCCTCTAAAATGATGGAAAGACGTTCAGCAATGATAGTGTTGCCTTAAATTATATCTTTAAATTGTGAAGAAATGGACTTTCAATTTGCCCTCCAATTCCATGCAGACAGATCAGTGCAACCTTGAGCTATTGGCTCTTGATATTTTGATTACTTTTTACTTTTTATTGCAGTATTCAACACTGGAATTGTATTGCTTTCAAGTTTCGAATACAAACTATGAGTCGCTGTTACATGTACGGTCACTTCAACCATTTTGCATGCCACGTCGTAATACCACTAGAGTCTGTACTCTACAGTACAATATACTGTAACTTACAGTACAGAGTACTGCCGTCTACAGCACTTTTTGAAACACATTCCGCTAGTGATTGAATCCAGACGGCTCTTCGAGTACTGCACAGCCGCAGTACTATCTCTCCAACGAGTTACAGACTGATGTACGGACCCCATCAGGTCTGAAGTTCGCAGAACAATATTGACGTCTAAATCGAATGAGGCTTTCCTAAAGCAAGTTGCTTTTAGCAACTCGGAAGACATTCCTACTGACTACAGTAAAAGGTAACAGTGGCTAGAGGTGGAAAGATCTATCGTATTTATTCCCAAGAATTGAGTTTGAGTCTGATTATTCCCTTCAACAATTCTCTGCCTCATCAATCAGCCTTCCATTCCATAAACAATATTATTGTTTAACGCCCTGATTGAACATACCAATCATGGTATTGCAACTAGCAAGCACTTGTTTGTTTTGATTGGAGAACCGTTATTGTTGTGTAGTCATTAAGAGGCTATTTTAAGTTATTAATACTTTACAAAACCATTCAACGGAAATGATTGCAGCTGCTTTAATAGTACTACCGCATTTAAGTGGGATCATTGCTCAATATTTAACAAGGAATCAGAAAAAGGAAATTTATGCATGTGTCAAAAGGCCCAAATGGAATCCATCTTTCTGGATAGCGACCTTAACTTGGGCAGCTTTATACACCTGTATTGGGATTGCATCCTACTTAACTTGGATTGATGGCCAAGGACTACAAGGTGCAGCTAAATTTCCATTATGCATTTATGCACTTATTGTACTCCTCAACCTTTCATGGCAGCTATGTTATTACAATATCCAAAGCTTAACAATGGTAAGGTGATAACACCTTGTAGTAATATCAATGTGAATTATCCTGTTATCCTGTAATCAATTAACGATAACCATAATTATTATGACTGCTTACCCAATTTTTCATCGAATTACATGGACGGCTATACATTAGCTTTACCAGAATATAGAAGTTACAATAGATTGATCTTAATTACAACTCTGTCATGCTGCCTTGTCTTATGATGACATAGAAATTGGAAGTACTCATATCATATAGTTGATACCTTAATTTTCTCCTGGTATCTTGCAAATGGATAACATACAATCAACTTCTATCCAGTTTTAATTGCAGTTATACTTTATTTTACGAATACACAATAAATAATAACAATAATAAGTCTACCTTAATGACAGTAATACGCGTATAGACCATCCTGGCGGTCATAACTAGTATGCAATCAATATGGGCATCGACTAGCAAGAATGCATGAATCGTTTTATAGCTTAAAAACTAATTTTATCGCTGAGTAGTACTTTAGCAATCACGAGTCTTGATAGGCGAAATAACTGAATGGCAGGCAATAGATTAATGCAATAATATTACAGTAATAGTTTTACACCTTATTCTGTGAAAAATCATTGACAATTATATATAGATTTCCCCTTATCTGTTTGCAGAATAATCGTAATATGCAATCTGCACAAGCATAGTCATGTTTATACACAAAAGGTTGCAGATTTAATATCTCAGCTTGATGCTAACTATGTTATTTTCCCATATTCTGCTGTAGGCTGCTTTAAATCTTATAGTCTTAACTGGTGTAAGTGGCTATTGCGCAATTTTATTTCTACCTATCAATGAGATGGCGTTCTATTTGGTACTGCCGTACGTTGTTTGGATTGCTTTCATGAGCTTACTTCATATTACTATTTGGTCCATGAATAGAGTTCGTACAAAACTAGAATGATGGAGACATGTAGTCCATGTACAAATGATTGCCAATATACTGAGCCTATAAATACACTTTTAATCGATGTAATTTTTAAAATGATAAAAAATTAATCAAGGTCCATAGAGTTGAGTTTTCTGCATTTACCTTGATACGTAGTCAAGTTTTACTGCCTGTTTTGCACTTGCTTAAAATGAAATTGTACACTCATTGTAAATGATATAATTCTAAAAGAATGTAACACGTAATTTTACAATTATGTCTTCTCTATTTATCGATACATATAGTCAAATTTTACCTCACCTTCTAGCTTATTACAATTTGGATACCTTTTCTTTGTACTAAATCTCAAAGCTAAGGTAGCATTTTTCTCTTCAAAATGTGCTTGTTTCATCACCATACCAACCATAAGATGCAACAATCGGTTGATGCTATTGGCTAAAGTAAGCTTAATAATGTTATTGTAGAAATTCATAGAATCTCATAGCATCAACGTACTTTCATAACTCGCTTAATATCGAAATACTTTCCAATTTATTAGTCTATCCATTCATTCAATTTCGTTAAATAGTTCCTTACAGCAGGAATATGAATGGCCTGGCCTTTATCGTTATATCGATAGCTTCGTTATTATTATTGGTATCTAAAATATGAATCACAAATCACCATTTGAAAGCTAATCGCATGTTATTTTGGAAACCTATTTTCGCCATAATAGTCTATATTTATAGTAAGTAATTAAATTGATCATTGCTAGAAACTTATTTACATATTTTGAAAATGAAATATAAAATTAAACATCAGCGTAGCATGCCAATGCTTCGCATACCAAATTCCACTAAGAAGACTGTATGCTCACCGCGTGTATTGCATAGTATGCAAAGCTATCCTAACTTTTTAGATTGAAAGCAATAAGACTGATTCATTTTAACCTCAACGTTAATATCTTTGATTTGGCAAATACACGCGTTACCGGATTAATATTCCTGCATTATTTTTTGATACAGCTTTTCCCTTTTATGCCTTAAAATATTTATATGTCAAGATACGTTTGATCGCCGTAAGAATTGGAACATTAAATCAGTTGTATCGTATTCTACTGTTACTTTGTCAGTCTAGATACAGATAGGAAATAGACCGACCTAGATGATAATTTTTTTCATCTACTAGTTAAAGTTGAATATTAAGCGTTCGGGTACATTTGGTTCGTATCCTACATGATTATTTTCTATCCTAAAAGAATGATTGTCACCACTTTAAAGTTTAGAAAGATTAAATTGACACTTTTAGACTCCTGCATATTTTAACACCTACAACAAAACACCAATCCCAATTATTCCATTTCATAGTTATAGACGTTTCTTTTGAACTCGGTCTAGACGCATATACATCCACCGCTACACGAAAATAAATGGAATTGATTCTAAAAGGTAGTATCTCCTCCACATCGTCACATTTTTCAGCGATTATGTCCATTTTAATCTGTACATCTTTTAAATATTAAAGCATAAGATCTCTAAATTCTAAAGCCTTATAATTGATCTGCAATGTATTCGCTGGTTATTCATCACTGCATACTTCTTTCAAAATATTTTAAACCCCTGTATCTACGGTTAAGTACAAGCAACACTTATTCGTACAGAATTGCATTATGTCTGCCTTTCTTATACCGGCTAGATACAACTGCCTCAAAATTAATGCCTTCTGATGAAGGCTCTAGGCCGACCAATACCATTTTTCAATATCTGCATCCGTTCAGGATAATCCCATCAATAACTCATAAATCATCCATCAACATTCTGCTCTTGCGGTTGCAACGTATCATGCTACTCTTAAATCTAAAATAACCAGAAGTAGGGTATACTCAAAATTTATAGCTCAATCTTAGCTAACACCAAATTTCTTTCTATCTGCTGAATATCTAGAAAACCTGTATGGATATCTGTGCGAGCTACAATTGATTACTTCACCGACGAATCAGCGAAAGGCAAGCATAACTTACAAAATGACTCTAAGAGTAGATTGATCAAAGCTGTGATTCTGTAAGGCTAGATCGACTTATTCCTAACTTATTCATAGCATTATTGACCGATAATATGTTTATTCCGCAATTCCAGCGATAACACACCTTGTCAAATTATGTTTCATATATTTGGACGAGCGTTATAGCAAATAATAATTATTGTCTATAATTAAATTATGGCTTTTATTTCAGATCACTAGCCTAATTTGTAATTCATAATCATCATTTTGTCATATGCTGAACATATGATGGCCTATTTATACCTCTATTAATTTATTTAATTATTCCTATTCAAGTGTTATGGATAACCGATTCAACACGCAGGTAGTGGATAACTAAAATAGTTATAAGATCAGAGCTATCTTCAGTTTATCAATAGGTATGATTCAGAATTAATAGAGCTAGCGAAATAGCGAATCACCATGAATAAATTATATTTCCCTTTCTGTCATCCCCCTAAATCTACTGCTATTGGCCATTAAAAATATCAAGCATATACTCTATTCATTTAGGTCATGTACTATACTATGGTCTATCGCTGAATATTTGCTATTAAGAATTACTAGCGCTTTGCATCTTTCACTATTTTTAAAAAATAGCTACCGAACCAATTCGCATCAAAATTTACTTCGAATAACAACGTTGTGTTCAAGTAAAGCAAGCTTTCATAATATTGTAATTAAATACTATTATCTTCTAATTTAAAAAATCAAGGCAATTTCTCTAGAAAATTGTCGATAATGAAGGTAACTACGGCCATCAACTATTAACTATGTCAAGACTGCATACTAAAGATACGTTAGATATTACGAGATCAACTCCTAATCTTCACCATGGAACTGTATTGGCCAGTAAAGTCATTGAAGTTGAAGAATCATTACATTTAGCTGCTAGAAATGGAGATACCAAGAAATGCACGGTAATGAAGCGATTACAAACACAAGTATAAAGGAATAAAATTAAATTTGTCGTCCCATCTCTTAGCTTTCATCAGACGGTGATATGTAGCATTGCAGCAATTTCCAGATATAATTTCTTGCAATTTACGAAGAAGGCCCATATTCCGTAAAAATAATTGACTATGATAGGCTAAAAATTACATTTAGATAGCATTCTACATCTAATAGGAGGTCTCGAAATCGATATAAAGGAAGGATTATAGTTTAAAATTGTATCCTGATTTTCCATTTTCAAATCATAAATCAATGCTGATAGCCTACTGATTATTCCATCAGCAATGTAGCATATGTTTCTTTACAAAAGTTCCTCCATGTTATAATCGGTTTAACATAATTTCCTGCTGTTTGAACCTGGAGATTTTCGTCGTTTATGACGAAGAGATTATATTAATTTTGTAAAAAAATAAGCTCACAGAGGATATCAGTATCCTAATAATGATCTCCCTAGCATACATTAGAACTTCTTTCCCAGCATAAATTTGGATAAACCTTTAAAATGCTTGATTAATTTTCATTTCATAACAATTTATACCTTCTTTCTAGAACAGAACAAGTCATTTTATTATTCGATTTCGTTATTATTAATTATAGCTTCTTAGTGTCTTGAGATTAAAGCTGTCGGCTAGGTAGTACGGCAGTTTTAACGACTAGAAATAGTACAATTCAATTCTATAACTTGCCAAACTATCGTACTACTCGAATTATCTATTCCACCTCATATCGAATTTGAATACTATTTACTCCTTCCTAATTCATACATAAAACTTTGTAAACCTGTTTATCGAAAGTCTATTCTTAGCGGTTAAATTCTACCGTTGGGTATCTTTCCGGTTTTGATGAAACTAGTTGCAAGATTAACTGCTACGGATCTTAAGTTACCTCAAGTATATTGTAATGATAAATGATAGACTTTAAACCAATGAAACCTGTAACTTATAGATTAAATCGGTCAGGAAATCTCTCAGTAACTAGCCATATCTCATAAGCAAAATTAGCTGCTACAAAACTTAAGTTACCTCTAGTGGATTTTTAATGATACGTGATATGTTAGCTTCAAAGTAATGATGTTTGCAATCATAGATTGAACAGGTCAGAAATCTTTACGGTAACTAGCTTTATCTCATAGAGTTCTTCTTCCTCTTTTCATGTTTCATCTTCTCTTAATAGTTAGATTGATGCCAATTTTCTCTCAATAAATTTCCAATTAGCATATTAAAGATATTCATATCGTATTAAACTGCAGTCTTTTCACAGCTATTTCGTAAATTTATATCCTCTTCATAACGATTATAATTGCACTAAAAAGGTACTTCTTAATGTTGGCTATTTCATTCAAAAGCATAATTGATCTCGAGTAAATATTCTCCGTGCTAATATGAAGCTAAGCCATTAATTTAATCGTCGTCAATTTTTATCTCCGGCAAGACAAATAAAATAAATTTTAGACGGCATAATTGTGATATCCAACTTATTTCATAGTTCTCTTATCGATGATAGCATTGCAAACAGTAGATACAAAAAGTGGAGATCTTTATCCCATGTTTTGCTAAAGTTGAATTAAATATAGGATTTATAATGGATGTCTAAATCCCTTATATTGTAGTAAATATCTACTTCTCTAAATTGTAATTTATTATCTCGGACGAAAGCGCCTCATATTTTCTGTTCCAATTGGTTATTAATTACCACGGTATTTACTGAAAGACTTTATTTCTATTTCAGAATATATTAAATGCAAGTCAAGGCGGCAAAGCTGTGGATGTTAACTGCAAAGGTACATAGGAAGAGAATTGATCTAACCTTAACCTAATATCAGAGATTTCTAGTAAAAATAATTTTAACGATATTAAGATACTTAATAGTAAGATATCAAATCAATTTTTTTGCTGACCGATCGTAGGAAGGAATAATTACAATCTTGGGTGGACACCACTTCATTTAGCTGCTTATTATGGTCACAACAGTATAATTAAGTTGTTATTACAGGTAGCAAATCTGAGATATAGATATCTCTCAGTCGATCATATCTTTTAACAAAATTATTTTTAAGCTAAAATTTAAGACATGCAATAAATGGTAAAAGGTCTGTTAAGATGTCTACATCTAATCTAACATAGTCTATTGATGATGTAATATTTTAAAATTCAGCATGGAGCTGACGTTAATGCAACTAATGATGTCGGCGATACACCATTACATAAAGCTTGTTACATAGGGCGTAGTGTAAGTAATTAATTCAAGATGGAAATTTAACGTCGGATTTTATTTGTTAATATTTGATTAATACTTTGTCTTAAGATAAGGAAATTTTCACTTTAAATAAAATACATTTGTACTTATTCAGTCTAATGGGATCCAATTATTAATCGGCTTCTACAGGACACTGTCTTACTGTTATTAACAGAAAATGTTAATGTATTTACGATTAATAATGTTGGCGATACTTCTCGGTGTATTGCCAAAACCAGGGAAGTGGAAAAAATATTAGGAGGTAAGCTGATATTCTAGCCGTAAGCATACAAATGCTGTAATATCAGTTAATACTATATTATTTGCTTGGCTATCTATTGGAAGACATGAGGTATGCCTATAAGAATTTAATTTGTAAAAATTGTGATTGATATAGCTGCCGAACGAATTCAAAATAGAAAGAATGAAGAAAAGTTTTTAAATTCCGCTAGAATAGGGGATCTTATAACTATGCAATTGATGGTAATATATGACTAATACTTATCGTACTATTAAATCTGTAATCTAATGAAAATAACGTCGTACTGATTCAAGCTTATTAGATTATAACATTTTAAGCTTCATTTTTGCTTCAGATTTTGATGATCTAAAATGCTTATACAGAATATATTGCAATTGATAAAATAGTCTGGGAAAAATCAAATGCAGCTATAATTGACATAATTATAATCTATTAAATTGTGAATATAAAATGAAATCTAATGTGCTCGCTTATTTCCATGCTTACTTTAAATTCTAACGTTTTGGGAGACGAAAATTCATAAATATTCCATTGGATTTAGTGTACTATGCGTATGCTTATCCTTTCTCTAGATTAAAATCCTTTGAGCCTAAATTTAACATTATTCAATTGCAACCATGACAGCTGCTACATATTTTACCTGATATAGATTGTCCACTAATCTGAAATCGAGAGTTTATTAATGTTATGATTGCCATATCCAATAGGCAGCCCTCGTATTTGACATTTTCTTCCTTTTAATTAGTTTAATGACATCAACTCTCCAAATATCCATTGTACAGATTTACATGGTAATACTGCTCTACACTATGCTGTTCAAAGGTAGAATTATTTTTTTATTTCCAGTATACAATAAATTTATAAATGTAAACTACAAAATTGATTTACTAATTTTCGTCTTGATTATTTATATCATTTCTGATCTTACTTTTAGAAATTATCAGGAAATTGCTAAGCTATTACTGGATAAAGGAATTGATGTCAATATCAGAAATAACTATGGTAAGGCAGACCTTTACATCATTTGCCATTACCATTTTATTAATGAAAAGGATTAACTTGCGATTGAAACATGCAATTTATTCCTGCTCCTATCCATGATTAGATTAAATAGCTTTGAAAGAGTAAAATCATTTGCATGATGCCGTTAAGAAATTAATTTTAGCATTAACATTATAAATAATTTGGCCACTAAATAAACAATCTATTATCATAATGAACCATATTTAGTAGTTTTCCTCTTTATCAAATAAATTGCAGGCCAATATAGCCATGACTTAACCGAAAATATTGAAATATCGCAATTAATAAAATCAAAAACTGCAAAGGTTAGCGATATATTTTATTTTTAACTTTACTGTCGATGTAATCATAATATAGAAAATGAAATCAAACTATCATGAGCTAAAACTGCCTATTATTGTAAATAGATTTCAAAGCGCCAAGCTACAAAATTTGAAGGAGAACTACTAAAAGTAAAAACTGTAACGCTGTTTTAATTTAAGTTATATGAATCTAACGTTAATTGCAGCCCTTGACGATGCAATAATTCAATAATTGATAACTCTATAGTAAAAATGTTAATTATCCTTTTCATTCTATTTATTCCTATCTTTTTAAGACCTAATTTTGCTACTAATGCAATTCTAACTTTAATCACCGATACTCTTAAAATTAGAGATCAAGATTCTTTGGCTGGAAGCTATACTGGGTAGTTTTAGATCATGGAACGCTGTTTTACTATAATAAGAGGTATATTAGTAATTCATACTTTGAAATAGCTCTACTAGCGTGGAACAGATATTTCTGTAATGTAAAAAATTTCAAATTCTGCATCTTATAACGCTATTTTTACCTTTGCACTAAATGATCTTTAAAACTAGAGCGGATGCTGTTTCTGGAGTTAAACGTCAGGGTTATCGATGGCTAAGCCAATCTGTCTTCACGGTAGAACTATAAAATATAGCCAATTTAAATGATAAAGTGAGAAATTAGTAATCGAACAATTTAATTGAATGAAATAATGTTCTAGGTCAGGAAAGATGATGAGTTTTCTTTTCGGATTGACTTCTCTGATGATACATCACAAGTATGGAGTGTTACTCCTGGAGCCAATGGACGAGAATGCCGACGGGTTAGACATTATAAATGTAGCTTTTAACAACTTAAAATACTAGCAAATCTGGAACTGTTAATTCGTGCATATGGAAGTATTTTATAACCTTCATTCTTTGAAGAATTTTAAATGATCATGATGACTGTATTACCGTTAATAGAAATGGCTAAACGCTTTAAGTCATCATCGCGAATATAAAATAGATCAAAAATATCGATTTCATACCAGTGCTGAAAATTCCTTAGCTATGGAGCCATTACAAACGATACAAGATGCATTACAAGTATGAATTTAGGATTCTTATCCCTCCATTAATTAATGTACTATGATTGACTCTATACTTTCATTTATGAGCTTTGCTTACTTCCAAGAATATACGTATTACCGTACTTACTTCTTTATGTCCTGTTGCATAAGATTGAATTTTTACATATTTCCATCGTTAGTACGTTAATTAAGTAATTGAGTATCAATTTATATTGGCTTTCTCATATAAATCTAAATAGCAATTCCCTCAAATTTGTCTGAATGATCTTTTTACTCGGTTGTAATTATTCTAGCACTAGTACTAATTTATATTTAGCGTGGCCACGAATTCCTTATGAAACTCTTTTCCTTATTCTTTATAATTATGCAGACCGCACAAGCCAATGTTAAAATCCTTGAGACTAGAATATCATTTTACGAAAAGAAATCACAAGTTCATCCGGCTCCATATATAGAAGACATAGTAAATCAATCAAGCAAAGTAGAAATCGTCTCGAAAGAATTATGGTCTACATTAGATCATTGCATGAAGATACTTGAGCAGCAATCGAATGTAAAATATGGCAGCAATGATTGAGATTATATCGGACTACTCTGATCAATTATTTCACTGATCTAAATCCCCTTTTGATCGAAATAGGAATTACAGAAGCAAATGAGCAAGGAAATGAAGAAAGATTTAATGATGCAATCAACACTGGAGCAACTCGCTGATGACCAAGAACAACTAGCTAGACAAGCTGCAGAGGTAAATTGAATTTAAATGTTCATATTTCAGCCAGCATATTTTTCTCGTAGAGCTTAATCGATGTTTAAAGCGATCCTGTTTATTATACCGGCTTGAAATACTTAATACCTTGATTTATTGCTGTTACAATCATCTTCATTGCTCTTTCTGAATTGCGATCTAATTAAAACGGCACTTAGCGGCAGGAAATTTTAGAAAATTCTCGCCGAGATAATGGCGAAGAGGAAAACGACGATAGTTTCTACGATGTAAACAGTCATAGTGGGAATGAATCAGACGAAGGTAGGAATCTTTAATTACAAATCTTAAATTAGGAGCAATTGGCGAATATGCAGATATTGCAATTAGACGTTGAATTAGTATCATTAATCTAGTCAGTTGGGGCGGTGGATAGTTAGTAAGGATTCTAAAACTTTTTTGATTCTATGTTTGATATTCTAAGCTGAAAGTGAAGAAATAGGACAAATTATCGAAGCTGATGGCGATATTGTAGTTCGGCAAAATATAAAAATGATGAAAGATTTTAAACCCAGGTACAACTGCCATAAATAATCAATCATTAATTTGAAAATTTTTATTCAAGCTATCTACATTTAATTAATTTTATAACAACCTTATCTATTAATAGAACATCTTTACCAGCTCCAATGATGTCTCGAGAAGATATCACGATTTGGTCTATCTTGAAACATTCCATAGGAAAGGTGAGGAATTTTAATTTTCAAGCTTGGACTATCAAAATCAATAGCTGAGTAGCTTTTATAGTAAATAGCTAATGCTAACAGAGGAATACTATGTCGTAATAAGGAAGTAATGCCATCCTTAACTTAGCTAACATTATGCTGTTAAGAATCGTGAAATTAGCTATATTCGTATACTATCAAATTTTCGGTACTTATTGGATTCTAACGTTTTCCTACAGGATCTATCAAGGATAACAATGCCAGGTTAATTTGCAATTTTTGATTTCATCGATAATTCTATAAGGTTCTTAACGACCAAAATTGGTCCTATATCTTTTGCATGTATATAATCAACTTGCTCATGGACTGTATAGTCTATTTCAACGAGCCTCTATCCTTCTTACAACGACTTGCTGAATACATGGAATATGATCAGCTATTGGATATTGCAGCAGAAAGCCAAGACCCACTCATACGTATTCAAGTAATAACTACAGCAGCTTTTCTTAAATACGCTCTTAATCTCTAGATTAATCTGTTTGTGCATGGATCAAAGATTATTTCATAACTGCTTCATAAAACAAAACAAATTGCTTGCTTACACCCTATTTAATGCGAGAGAAATAGCATTGCGATAGCAATCAACAATTAAATTTATGATTTTCCACTTGCTGTATTCGCACTTTCGCAGTATGTCGCCGCTTTTGCTGTGTCCAGCTCAGCATCTAACTGGAATAGGATTGGTAAACCTTTTAATCCATTACTGGGAGAAACTTATGAGCTAGTAACGTAAGGAAATCTTATACGAGAATTAAATTATCTAAAATTGACCTGATTTAAATTTTAAGATCATACAGTATTTAAAATACGAGAAGCTATTTGGAAATAACTTATTCGTACATGATTTCAAATTTCAATTGATTCGTCTCACCTTGACTTGTTTTACGTGCAAATGATATGTCTCGCATTTATCTTCTCCTTTCTGGCAGGCATCGATTTCAGTTAGTAACTGAGCAGGTAAACTAAAATAAATAAATTTTCAGCTATTTTCCAGGCTGTAACTTGATAATTGTCGTAGATATCATTAAATAGCAAGAATGTGAAAGCCAAATAACTACCGCGATCCTTTTAATGTGCCGGCATGGCCATCTACGCTACTGAAGCGAAATTAATATCCCTAGATTGGCCTCTTATTACAGTACTTTATTTCATAAATAATTCACACGGATAATCAACTAGAATAAATCATCACAGTGGCAGATTTCTCAATATTTTACTTCAGTACCGGAAGTCTAACAGCAACTACTGCAACTGAACCTGCTGATCTAATCGGAATGTTAGCAGTTAATGTTGCTTAAAGAGTGCAGCACTAATGCAATACTGAGTAATTACTTGTATTAAATGTTTCTAAACGACTTAAAGTGTATAATCGTCATGTACTTTATGTTAGCCTTTACCACTATTTGCATATATATAGTAGGCCCAGGTCAGAGATGTATACTTTTCAAACTTAAGTTGTACAAGGCGACCTATGCCATAGTAGCAAATGTAGGTAGATTGGCCTCTGATTTCAATACTTTACTTTATAAATAAGTATTGCATACTTGTATTCTAGTCATCAAGAATAATTCATTGCAGTAGAAGATTCTCATCATTTTATTCCAATGAGTGTAGTAGTCCACTGGCAACTACTGTAACTGAATTTTGTAATCCAACTGGAATATTTGCGGTTAAAGTTGCATAAAAGAGTACAACACTTAGTAATTACTTGTATTAAACGTTTCTAAATGACTGAAGGGTTTAATCACCGTCTATGTTAGCCTTTACAGCTATTTGCAATATATAGTCACAGATCAGAAAATGAATACTTTTCAAATTTTAGTTACGCCACATGTTTCTTTTTCTATTATGGAACATTTCAATTGCCTGTGCTTATAATAGGAAAAGCTTGTAGCTTCTATTGGTTGATATTGATCAAGCTTAAATATCATGATATATACCATATACATATAGCTATTATCTGCTATAAATCACGATTGGTTATGGATATCTATAACGGATTATCACAGAAAGAAACATTAACTTCTCTAAGTGTTGACGGTTTTGCTTGTACTAATGAAGGACATTAAGGATATTGCTAAATTTACAATCCGATGCTTGCCACTCATAGGTTAGCCATCATCCACCTATATCGGCTTTCCACTGTCGCTCTTTGAATAACAACTACAGCCTTAGCCTGTCAGTCCAACCTAAATTGAAATTCTGGGGCAAGGGTGTAGAAGTCATTCCTAAAGGTGTAGCAATTCTGGAATTTCCAAAGTAAGTCAAGCAGGCCGTTTAATCTATATTTAAATTTGGCAATAGTCCTTTAATTAAGTAAAGATACAGAGAAAATCAAACACAGGCCAATAAAGTCTTTTTATTCCTGTGCAATTTAATCCAATATAGACTAGGGGAAATCTATACTTGGTCGCAAGTAACAACTTACATTCACAATGTCATTACCGGCAAACTATGGATCGAACAGGTACAATATCAGCAGCGTCCATCATTTATATGATGTATTCTAAATATTATATAATTCTGAAACGAAACCTTTTCATCAATATGATCATGTTCACCATAACTTCTTTAACGTTTTCTTTATTAAACTCCGTCGCTGTACCATGTCTGGAAGTGATATCTTTATGTGCACATACAACTAATGTTTTAAACAAAATTTTGCTCCTATGAAATTTTTCCGTGCATTTGGTCATCATAGTAGTGATATTAGCGACGATTACTAATGGTTTCGATCACAAACCGAATAAAAATCTAGTATCAGATTATTACTTATTAGCAATCTAGCTCAAGTTATAATATCGCCCATGCACGAGCTCCTTTTCAGGCCTATGTGATGTTACAGTTTCACTACTATCCTAAAGGACTTCCTTCTAGTAACTACTAACACTCTCTTTACATGGGCATCTATTTTTAGTATGGCAATCTCGACGTGATCAATCACACTAATGGCTATAAGTGTAGTATAAACTTTAAGCCAAGTGGCTGGTTTGGAAAAGATCTTAATCGCTTACAAGGCTTTGTCACTGATGCTAAGTAAGCAAAGACAAGAAAAATTTTGTCCATAAATCATTTTAGACCTAATTTTTATATGCTTATGTTTCATAGCAAAGAAAAAGCGTATTCATTAGAGGGGAAGTGGACTGAGGAATTGCATTCTAATTTGCTCAACCCTGCCTTAATCAAAACACGAAAATCTAGTAAAACATCATTGCCAACATCTAAAGATGCTGATGAAGATCTTGAGAATGATGGTAAATCTTCATTGAATCCAAGCCAAAGCACAGCCAATTCCTTAGCAGTTCCATATCAGAATACAAGCAAGACATCTAGTAATAATGATTTGACGGATAAACCTGTTGGAACTTACCAAGAAAATATTCACCTTTGGACAGCGGAACCCAGACCTGCCTGCTCCGAAAAGGCAAGCATTTTTAACTTGAAATTGATGCTAAAAGTAAATTGTAGACTCCTATATAAGATATTATATCTCAAAAATATTAACATTTCTAAATCTCATTTTCAAGATGTATGGTATGACCGCATTTTCGTTTATGCTGAATGAACTAACAACAACGCTTGAGAAATATGTAAGAAAGATTATAATATTAGATGTTCTCAACAAAGCTTGGGCGAGGGCCATATTAACGATGAAATTATGGATGCTTCATTTATGTATTCATTCTTTATGCTATAGAAACCATCAGCTATCATTAAATAATTCGATATTGCATCTTGATTACAGTTACCGAGAACCGATTCAAGATTTAGACCAGACATACGATATCTCGAATTGGGTAGTACAGGTAAAGCAGATTATTTGGTAATTACAGCATGGCCAATAATTAATATATGCAAGCAGAAATTCGTATGCATTAAATTACGTCCAAAACTTGAATTTATATCGCTACTGTGGATAAAGATTAATAAATGTATTAAATCCTTAGTAACGATGATAATTCTCCAATATTCCCGGAGCGTTAAAGTTAATTTGACATGAACTCTGATTTTACTTTGCTAACGTAGAATAAGATTGTGCTTGTCATAGTGCAATCAGCATAACTTTACTTTCCGCTGATGTTATTATACGCAAACAATAATTCATCTAAGTTATGATTATATACCCTATCATTTTCAAAACTTTAGTTCACTCTCAGTTAATAAAATTAATGAAATAGATAAATCTATTTACAATGACTTTAATTTTCCATGGAATAGATATAACGACTGTCTTTCATTAGACCAGATTTGCCTATAAAATGCTTCTTAAAACTCATAATTATATAATCATTACTTGATTGAATAATATTTCACACAACTTATAGCTATCGTGTATTACAATAGATAAGGCAGCTAGTGAAAAACTGAGATTGGAAGAAAAGCAGCGAGCAGCACGTCGAGAACGTGCTAAAAATAAGACTGAATATCAGCCGAAGTAAGCTCATATTATTACAGTTAATAAGATGGAAAAAAATAATTTCTCTTTGCTGTTCGCCGATAAATTAGATTTATCGGGCAATTACATCGAGTAGTGTAGTTACATATTGTTGCCGATATTGTTTAGAATAACTTTAGTGTTATCAACTTTTAACAATTTAATAATTTAATAACTTCCTACTTATGCATCTAAGTACGCTTAAGCAGCAAAATTAGAATCAAGGACGAAATATTAATACGGTTTGTCTAAAACTGATATTTTCTTATAGATGGTTTTATCAAACGACGAATAAGTTTATTGGTGCGCAAGTATGGGAATTTAACGGCAAATATTGGAATGGAGATTACGAAGATTGCCCTCATATTTATGAAGATAAATGAAGTGTTGATTCATTTTATAATATAAATTACTTCTAATAATTTCTCAATGCCTTACATGAAGCAATTGAAGCTTATCACCCTATTCATACTACATTTGTATCTTGATGATTGTGACAGAAGCGAAATATAGTAAGAACTATCAAAGGCTAAACAAATTAATTGTATTATTCTGATTAATTTATAAAAGTTACCGACCTACTAATGAGATACATTTGCCAATATCACTAGTAAAGTTTCATCGTAGTATAAAAAAGGATTCTTGACATACACGTTTATCGGACAAAAGTATCTTCAGTATTTGCAGCTTGTAAAAATGCTAATGGTTAATGATAGTGTAGCATGAAGGTATAGTATAGATCGCAATTAGTGTCCAGTAATTCTTTTATGAAACTCACTATCAATATGTAGTATGATTCAAAAGGTGAATAGTGCAAGCTTTATCTCAAGTATAGCTATCTTGAATCACTGCCAAGTGTTGAAGATGCAATAAATATCTAATAAATTTCACATATTTCAGTATGCTGAAGATATGAATCGGATATGTTAGTAAAACTTCATCCTTAAATACAATTATCCTTCTTTTTATAAATTCTAAAGATTTCATACATACCATAATAAGATTTTCCTGCATTAATCAAGACAAAAAGTAAATTTGTTGAAAGTTACATAGAATCGTTTACTAATTCTGGAGCAAGTTTTGCAAGTATTGATAATTTTTTATTGCATTGGTGGATAATAAGCTAAGTAAAGACCAGGATGACCAAGCCATACAATTACTGAGCAAATAGGCCATCATCTATTACAATGTATTTTAAACTCCCATACGGAATAAAAATTGCATTTTTAGATTTTTTAGAATATATTACGTAGCATGCAAATGCCCATCAAAAAATAATTCAAGGACATTTTGAGATATTAATTTTTTTGTGGTAAACTTCAGGTATTGGTTAAGCACCATAACAAGCACGAGCTAATCATATACATAAAATGTTATTTAGCAAAATTCAACTTAAGCAAATAACATTACAGCTACTCTAAGCTAGAAGATCACTATTAGGATAAACATTATTAAAAGTTCTTACTTGTAACAATTATTTACTACCATTGCCAATTCGACAGTTCATTTCAGATGACTTGACAAGATTTTTATGCCACGCAAGTCAAACTCTAGTACATTGTTAGACTAGTTGTATCAACACCAACTTTGATGATTTATCTTTGTTAAGTCGTAAAAAGAATAACGTTGCATTACCTAATCTCCTATTATTATAATACCATCTATAGGTAGAACTTTATGATGACTTCTTTTGCGACAAGTTGATTTTGTCTCCCAAGCTTAATGCCATACCCTATTGAGCAACATGCGCAAAATTTTCTTACATTGTTTGTCTCTTTTGCAATAGACCTTATTGATATTAAAATTATGTGCGCATACATAAAAAGTATGTTAAATTTTTACCTGACTTTTAGCTCTGATTCGAATATGACCAGTAACAGGTGTTTCAGACTGATCAGCTGTTCTCTCAATGCTTACATTAGCTAAGGCATCCTCGCCAAATATGCTCTTTGCGTACAGATTTGCAGCCAAAAAACCGCAATCGCCTTTTAATGCCTACATGATAAATTGCATAAATTGAATGGATGATGCAAGAGCATAAACTTAAACATATGTAACAACTGACTTACCGTATCTGAAGTCAAACACTTCATATTTGTCGAGGCAATAATATGGTCGAGATATTCCTGTATGTCAGTAATATTCGAATTAACAGTAACCTATATATTTTAAAAACGAACTATTCGTTAGTCATTGAGAACAACATATAGATCGTCATTCATTCTTAATCCACAACCTTGTTTTCCCATTCAAATTCCGCCCACATTTGACGAAATTCAGTATCAGTGCATGTTGCTGGCATAATGTAGTCCATAATATCGATATGTATCTCATTAAGTACGACACAGTTGCGGTCATGTGCCGTTCCACTAACATCATACACTAAAAATACACAGGTAAACATTAGCCAAGTTATTTTAGTAACTGTAACGCAAGCTCAACGAAATCGGTAAAATTGTTTAAATGAAAAATTACCAATATTTCCAAAAATTATTCCGTTCTCAGTAGAAGCTACTTTAATATTTGCCTGGATGAATTAAAAAATACATTAATAGGTGTTGTGATCGAACAATGGTCAACCCTACGTTTGTCATACTTTGATATTACAGAAATCCCGTGGTGCTATGGTAATTGGAACAGGTTTCTCGACGAGTTTTAAATCACCTGCAGCATAATAAAATGATTTAAATTTTTATTTACTAGAAATTGCTACCACCAACTATAATTTTTACATAGTTAGCGTAAATTGCTAAAGATCTAGAAATTGTCATATGTTACCTAACGTAGCTAATTCAAGGGTAGTATTTTGTAACGTATCTCCAGTTTGATTTACAATTAGTACATCCAACACAATATCGTACTGATTAACATAAATATAAGCTTCAGCATAAACAGGATCAGAAAAGCCAGTTAATTGATGAACCTGAAACAAATAGCAAATGCTTAATAGCAGAAATAATAGAATCATTATGTACAACATTAGTTATTTTTACGCAACCTTGTTCAATTGGGAGTCAAGTGGATTATCTTTCTTAGTTGTAGTACTGGTTAAAGCTTTTGAAAGACTCTCTTCAAATTGATTCTACAATTAGCCGAGGACAAAAAGTAAGACGATCATTACAATTATTGCAAGTTGAAAATGTTACTGTTAAATGTTTATGAATACCTCGCCTAAGTCATCTTCAGATGGAGCAATGATACTCATAAATGATATTGGATCATCTGCTTGTACACGTACAACTATTTCGTCAAGATCCTAAGAAGAAGCATTATATCATCTTGAGATTTTAAGCATTAAAAATTAGATAAAAGCTACTAAGGAGGAGGTACCTCTGGTTTATCTTCTTTACTGTCTGATTGATTAGCAATCATTTCTGATAAAGATTTTCTACACTCCTTTGTAAATATATCCATCATTAAATCACTTGGTGTTGATAAAACTGATATGCAAACCGAGATTCGATCAAAATCATCATCATTGATAGCCTGCAAAATAAAAGTACATTTAGTAACATGGCTAACATCAAATTTGCTACCATTTAATAAAGAACTTTAGGAAAATTAAAAAATGTACCTTTTTCGGTAATCCAGATTTACCGAGATGAAGAATACCCGCCATGTACAGCATAGCGCTAGCAGAAAATCGCTAATAAAGAAGAGTAGATTAGTTTGTAATGGCAATTGTAAGACTGTGGAATCAAGATTGCACAGCTTAAGCGTAGAAAACTTACGTTCTTTCTAGCAGTATCTTCACATAATTTACTGTAGCGTAAAGTTAGTTTAGTTAAAGTTGTAGCCATTGTTGCTCCAACGAAAAATTCACCGTCCATCAAGTATTCTCTCAATCGTGGACTATAGTATGAAATTAATATGTTTAAGTTGAAATAGTTTAATATTTAGAGCCATAATATTTAAGGATCCACATAGCCTATTAATATACCGTAATTCCTTTTTCGACGATAACGCACTAATAGCTGCTTGGGTAGCGTAAGAACCATCGGCAGTAACTAAATTTTGACCAGAAGATTGCTGTGCAGTTTCTTTAGTTTCACTTTCTGAAACTAACGTAGAAAATAGTATACATATTCTGCAAATATTTTCAAAGAGATATGAAGCTATAAGATAATAATTTTAAATAATTTATAATATCGGTTACCATCACTGTCAGTTGCCATCTTCAATTCACTATCAACTAATGGAACCTGTATAAGTGTAGATGGGTTTATTAGATAGTGTCTTATTGTTAAAGCACTCTAATTTGGGTACAATACCACTTACATCACCAAGGCCTTTTTTAATTTCATTCATCACTGACTCACATTCTTCCTGTGTATCGCAGTACTCACCCAACAACCAGATAGCTGCTCTATGAACACTAAATATGTAAATTCAATAATATTTAGCAACTAATTTATTGAATAAGTTGTGTTAATATTCGTAGTGTACCTAGGGGTGCGTATAACTTGAAAGGAATCAAGAAGCATATTCATAACTAATGGTTTGATATGTTGGAATTTCTGCATAGCTTCTCTCATGAAAACCAGGACATCATTTCCAGCAACTTCATCGCCGTCACCCAAAAATTCTACCAACTACCATTGAATTTATCTGTTAGTAAATACTTTTTAAAATCTGTTATTGTCATAATCAAGCTTTACCAGTGGTATGACGGATTCAGCAACTTCAGGGTATTTAATGCTACAGGTATGCAGCGTACGAACAAGTAACTATAAAAGGTAACAGATTTTGTACAGTTTAATTTTAATATCGATCCATTAAATTATAAGACGGGAAAAATTAATAGCGTACATGACGGTATTTAGCAGCATCTTCTTTTTCAGTCGCATTCATAGTTTTCGTTATTTCTTTTTTCAACATTCCAACCACCTATTCAATGATATCAATATTTAGAATAGTTCATTAAGGAAATTATAATAACAAATTGTTGAAATATCACGTTAAAATTGCATACCTCCTCAATAGTTTTCGGAGTGATTAGGTCCATAATCAACTGTAATGTCTTCTTTCGTACCTCCATATCTGGAGCGTTAAGAACTCTCAAAATGTCCATTGTCAATTCCTAATTTAACAGCAACAATTGTGATAAGAGTCATGAACTTGACATAGCGTTGCTTCAAAGCGCTAACAAAGTCATTTTAATTGACAAATACGTAAATGATGATAAATATAGTATAAACCTGAATAATCTTGACATAATTTGGATTCTTTCGTAATGAATTTAATTTTTCCAATACTATTAATTTAACGTTATTGTCACTTTCTTTAACAATTAATTCGATATAGCATGATGCTGCAGCCTAGAAATATAATATTATTACGTTAGCTTTCACAAAAAATACTACTTTTATTAAGATGATAGGGAAAGGAAATTTACCCTAACTGCTGTTGGAGCTGATGATAATGTTACTAATGTTCCAGCAGCTTCATAACGGACTGCGGCAGAATTTGAATTCAACAAATTATAGATACAGCGAATAAATCGTGTTCGTTGGCTAGGATTGCTATGACAAACCTAAGAATAAAGTTGGCCGTAAAATCATTTCCGTAATACTTATGAATATTGATAGCCTAATTGTTAATCTATAATTTCATGATCAAACCTTATAAACGAGCTCAACAATAATTAGCTGAAGAATATCGCCAAAACTTCCAACTTGATCTATGCAAGAGCTTAAATACTCAAGGGCACGATCCTTAATTTGAATATGAATCGTACAATAAGGGGTATTATTGTTAGTATTATTGTAGTTGTGATTCTAATTTCATAAAATATCACTCTGACTTTTCATGATAAGCACTAGAATATACTGTATTGCGTTGCATAAGGTTGAAATTACACACCTGATCGACGTGTATTAGCATCATAAAAGCATTTCGTTTGCATGAAGCATCTTGTTCTCTTTCCAAAAAGTCGTGTACCAATTCAGGTGCGTCAGGAATGAGATAGTCAAAATTGCTATCCAAAAGAATTTTAGAATGTTAGTACAGCTATTTCTGCTAGCATTCCTTAGGAGTATTCTTGAAAATTTAATTTACGATACGCTATTCATCCTTACCGAAAAATAGTATATATCGCCATGACTGCATTACGCCTGACGTAAGCATGTCTGTGCTCTAAACAAGAACGTATTGTAGGCATCAAAGGCTCCAGAAGCTCTGCTTCCTAATCACCAGATTGTTGATATGACATAACGTAAAACATTAGAACGCATAAATACGCTACTTTTTCAGTTATTATCTTTCTACGAAGACAGCATAGAGCAGGTAATCATTAACACTATTCTCTATGCATTATATCTGCATCAGTGATGTCGGAATAAGAGTACTATAAATATAAGACTACATTAGGCCTATGGTAGGATTAACAATAATTAAGTTATGTAGCATGATATTACGTAGCTGCAATACCTTCAATTTACATAAAAATCTAAGAGTAGATCCTCGTACGTATTCGTTTGGATGTTGTAAATCCTACAAAAAGAAAACAAACCGTCATCAATATGAAGCAAAGATACTGTATAACATTACCATGTACTGTAATGCTATCACTGTATTAAGCGACTTTTGCACTCATTGGAATTTGATAACAACTGAATACATTGTAGAAAGGTAACAATTTTCAACATCTTTTCCTTAACAATATAACATTAGAATAGAGCTTCATTGCTAAAATTTCTTAAATTACGTTTACAAATACAATAATGAAGAAAATGAAGCTTGGATAATAACTTACTTTTCTATAAGCGTCGCAAACTAATATCATTTCATGTAGTAATTTTCCATCTGGAGTAGTCTTTGGCACAATTTCCCAATACAATAAGAGTAATTTTTTAATTTTATGATCCTGGCTGGGCATAACAAATCTCATGATAACCATCAGTAAATTGGGCAATCTTTCACCACTGAGAATTAAATTGATGATCTTCTTTAAAGCCCGAATTTTTGCTTTGGTATCATTTGATTCTAAAGATTACGGAAAGGATATTACTACTGATATCAATTTCTAGACAATTTACAGTACACTCTTTTATAGCAAAAGAATGAAGTATAATCGCTACTAAAGTGAGAATTAGTAATTATTTCAATTTATGGAAGTGATTGATTGATTGATGGTTGCAAAGTATCCGTTTGCATTGAACCGATTTGGCTACCATACTGCTGTTGATATTGAATCATACATTTACGATGATGGAAAATTTCTATTTTGATATTATTATGAACTAGTAGACATTTAAAGACAGTAGCAATGCATGCTTCTATCTATCACGATTGTATTGATCATCTAACCAGTATGGCAAACAATACGTAACTCCTGTTATGGCTTTAAGACTAGTGGTAAAAATTACAGTATTAATCTGAGTGTTGTCGTGTAGAAAGTAGCAAAGATAATATTTCAAATGATCCATACGTAGGATCATTTGAAGAGTTTGGCTCGACAGTGCTATGACACTATCCTAGCCAACTGTATCGTCATTCAATTGCATGTCATAGACTGAAATTCTTGCGTAGCCAGATGAAAAGCAAAGTGGGTAAAAAGGCCCCACATTGTCAAAACTACTCTTTCAATCTTTTCTTCATACAACTGTTCATAAGAGAATGTTGCCTTCAGTCTCAATCCTTCTTCTTCTTTTACGTTGTAATGAGTATAAAAAAGGGTCGAATAGACAAAAATAAAATGAATCTTGCCATTGGTTAGACACAGACTCACTGTGACAGTCTTTATCATTGACTTTTCCTCTTTTCGTCCTGTCTACTCTACTTCATTACAACAGGTTAAAGCATAACCTACCTAACTCCTTCCGCAGTATCAGCTCACTTGGAGATTCAGAATCATTTTGGGAATATAACAGGGTATAACAAGGCAGTTCTGCCGACGAAGTCATGACTAACTAATTCTATCGGCCACGCTGGCAATGGAAGCCACAACGAAAAGATGCAACAGACACGTCGAAAGGGACAAAGATGGATGGTCGAGACTAGATCGTGCAGTGGGTGCCAAAGTGCCTGGCGTATGGGGAAAAAGGTATCGGAGCAGTTGGGTCTGTGTTTAGAAGTGTACTATAAGATAGTACATTTGTATGAGTTATGAAGAAGTGAACGGTATACAATAGTACTCAACGCCATCAGGGTCTACGGTACCGTCCTGTACAAAAAAAAATGACATTCCCTGAGACAGCGCGTGCTCGTGGCGAAACGATGACGTTTCTTTGCGCGTGCGTACTACACTGCACTTGGTCCCGACTTTTGTCTGTACATCTGTACGTCTAGATTATGGCTTCCATAGCTTGTTGTACAACGGACAGCAGTGGATCTAAGAAGGAAGACAGCTTAGCTCATGCAAGCTTTCGTCAATGGCGGGCGATTATTTAAGGATTAAAATCATTGTTATTAGCTAGACAATTGCATATCAGGATCGATAGACCTTGATGTAAACTATCTCTTCTAAACTTTATGATATATCAAATACAATATCTAAGTATATATATATATACTGTAGTACAGTACAGTAGGTACTAAACTGTAGTTTAGAATATAGAGTGCATATACTCTATACGTAAAATATGTAATATAGTATCAGCACGATACGCGTATGCCTCCAATGAAAATGAAAAGCTCATACGTATATGCGCCAGCTTGCGGTCAAGGAAAACTATCGGATTGTGTCGTGTGATAAAATAGCTCAATTTTAAATTCTGAATGGAATATTACAATTTATACACGTGAATTGCAATTAATATTTATTAATACCAGTGTAAAATACAGTATTTCATTCTTTGTTATACATTACAACAGTAAATTACCGTCACTCATTTTGCCCATATTGAACTACCGTATACTGTACAACATTCATTTCATTTTATTGTAGTATAAAACTTCTAGAGCCGACTAGTTTTTTTTACAAGATTTAAAGGATATATATTATATCTTTCAAGAAATACCATTGTTAGTACAATCGAATTAGCATAACTCATGGATCATACCTCTGCTTTACTATCTACAATTTGTTAAATATTGAACGCGCTATTAAATATAACGCGACAGCTAGTACAGCGACCTATCACATCAGTAAACATATACACAGTCGATCTACATCAAAGCATACATCTTTACAGGAAAAAGTCCTTTTGGAAAATTTTTCTGAAATTCCTGCCTTAATATCGTTAAACCTGCTTTATGAAAGATATTTTGCATTGCTAATTCAGTTCTAGTTACACTAGAATCCTGTAAGTCTACTTCTTCAACAATACCACACGTAACATTTTCTTTAATAAATATTAAACCATGTGAGTTTAAACCTTTCTTGCATCGTGCTAGAAATGCAATTAAATCATCATCCGTTAAATAGGCCAATACCCATTGGCACCATATCACATCATATTTTGCAGGCTCCGGGGTAAAATCCTGTAAGCCACAAGCAAATAATTCGCCGACGCGATGATCTTTGGTGGATACTGCAGATTTTTTAGCTTCAATAAGAAATTCGCCATTTTGATCAATCAAGTCAACGACTTCAAACCATTTTAATAAGAGTCCTTTTGATATCCTGCCTATACCTTTGATAGATATGCCAAAAAAGAATTAGTAATGGTTTCCTTCAACGAATGATCAACATATGAATCTAAGAAGATATGCAGTAATTCATTCGCAGTGACCTTGCTAGTGTAGAAAGGTATTGCAACTAAATGATAGAGTGATGATTGTACAGTGCACAGTCATTAGTAACAAGAAGTAGCTCAGATAAGCTAAATCTATGTTGAGAATCATGGTAAGACTCGATGTCTTAACGCTAGCTCAACCTGTCATGGCTGTAACAACACGAACTATTGTATGCTTCATTGCAATAAAGTTTGCATCAATGCAATAAAGTACTGTACATAGCTATNTTGTATCAATCTGAACATGTATATAGATAATTGTTCCTAGGATACGAGTCTCTAATATACATGCACCGTATATATAGATATGTAAAAACATACATGCACAAACATACAGCTACTGTATATTATGTTGTAGACACGTAGATATACATACACGTATGTACAGTATATCAATGGCAGATGACAACACTGTTAGCTGCCGATAGTACAGTATGCATTAAATAAATTATAGGCAAAATTACTTATATGCCACAGCATATTTTCGTATTTACTAATATGCCACTGGAAACTTCAGTAATTGCGCACGCGTAGTGGTATATCATGATACAAAGTACTGTTACTAGAGTATATATACAGTGTATAAAGTACAGTAAATCGTTCTATACACTACTGTACTGTACAGTACAGTAGTACGGACAGTGCGGTACTGTACCTTAGTGCAGCCATTAGCTGCACCGTACGGTATAGTACGGTAATAAGGCTAGTACAGTTACTGTACTGTAAATTAGGTTAAAAATGGTGATAAGCATGGACTGAGAGTGCGTAGATCGTGTCATGACTATAATGGCATATTAGTAAATTACTGAAATTTCCAATGGCATATTAGTAATTATGAAACTATACAGTGGCAAATCAGTAATTTCGTCTAAATTATATATTAACACCTTACCTGCGCCGCAATCTAATGCCTGCTTGAATTGGGTCTCCTTACTATAATCTGATATTGTATCCAGTAAAAATCGTCGAGAAGCGAATAGATCTGTCTTCGATATCTTTCCAAAGCCACCCAGCATACCATCGACAGTGGAAGGCTGATTCTGCCAGTAGGTATCAGCTATTTCATACCAATTGTCGGAATCTTCTATTTCTGCATTTTGCAACTTCAAATCCATTATGCTGGAGCAGCTTCACCAATGATGCCTAAACTGCCTTTGCATGTGCCAGGAATTTCTATTAATTCTATTAATTAATTCACTCCTACTTTCAAGTCCGACTTTATCGGTAAATTGCTCTCTTTACCTTCAGGCATACAGTACAGTACGTACTGTAGAGTCTACGCTAGACAGTACTGTACTGTACAGTGTAGACGCATCGTGTACTCTCTTGGATAGGACGGACAACAGTACAATACTACAGTACATACGGTACAATGTACAGTACATTACCAAACCGCATACTGTATACTGTACACTGTACAATACAGTTGCGGTTGCGTACAGGATCGAAAGCCCAGTAAATCGCTAAGCAAAAGTAATGTCATTACTACCAAAGATCATACTACTAGTTGGACCATGAAACTGCTACCATGGGTGACATTCATTTTTAGTACTACATTGTAGTACCACTGTTTACACTAGTACTCCACGTTCTCAGTTGTGTGCAACAGCTTTTATATAAGGTCTCGACTAGTGTATACGATACATATGTCCAACAGCAGAGAATAAACGATCCATACAGCTGTATTAGTGTAACCGCTTTCACGCTGAATCTCCAAGGCAGTTTTTTTTCCAGGAAAAGCGATAGGAAAATGTTGCCTCTCCGAGCATCTTTACGCCAAAGTGCTTCAATATTGCGCTATATGCGCGGTATTTCGCCTATGGTTGCAAGATCTGGTAAGTCTTGCCTTGTGATAGTATTTGTTATAGGTTATAACCGTTCGTTATCAATGATACAGCGCACCGACTGCATAAAGAGGGCACAGCCACCATATTGGCTTCCAGTCTGTCTGCTTTATTAGTATTCATCATGGCGCTTGATGAAGAAACACCTTGCGTTCATTTAACACTCTGTCATGAATATTAAATAATTCTTTTTTTATTGCATGCGATAGTTGATCCAATATTCTTTCGACCTTGTTACTCTTTAAGTAACGATATTGACCTGTTTCGACGCTTGCAAACGATTAAAAAAATAGCTGTATTAAAATTATTTAAAACTTCGTTTCGAGTTTCGTTTACTTGGACGTAAAGTACTGTAGGCCTGCTTCGTTTCCCTAGATAGATTCTGCTCTATTGCTTGAAAACAAACTTTCAAGGATTGTAATTGCAAATAGTGATTGTCACTCGATGTATGTTGTAATTCTGTTGTAATATAGAATAGATTACTGTACTGAATAAGTTTCAAACACAACATTGCTCTGCTCATAAGTAACATCAACAGTCGACAGTCAGACTTTCCTGAACAACCATACAGTAATTCTCCGTATTTTATTAGATGATGATATTATTCATAGTATTATCGGTAAAACATTGATTAACGGAATATTATTTGGATGGTAGCACCTATTAGTTCTAGTATTGTCAATCGAAGACCCAAAGAATACATAGCCTACGATTTAGAAAGCTATCCCAAGGTAGAGCGGATATCAGCACAACGCTTGCCTCCTACAGGATATTGGGACGAGCAAGACAGAAGAGATAAAGAGACACCTGTAAGTGGATTGAAAATTTTATCTTGCTACAGCTTATCTTCATAACTAGGCTGAGAAATGGTACATCTATTGCATGGAACTGTAATAACGTATTCATCTTTATCCTGCTACTACAGTATAGAGGTGCACGTAATAGCTTATTGCTGCAAAAGATTTTTTCAACTACCAAAAGTCTAATCGACAGCATTATACGATATACACTAACGATATACTTACGATTTAAGATAGTCCAGTATAAGCCGGTTTACGGAATTCCGTTATATACCTTTTGTAACCAATTCTATCAGAAATGTATTTAGTGTTGAATACTACAAGTAGATGAATACCATAGATTTTAACAACGCAATTTCTGAATGGGCTTCAATTATTGCTACGTTTTGACGTGTTGATGTTATACAATGTAGTTACATGAGGACGATGATCTCTTAACAATGTGGATGGTGGATGAAGTCTATCAACAAGATCGTTATACCGTGTATGTAAATTGGAATAACATTTTCGATAATTCAATTCTTGATTATTAACTGAATTGGAATTATCTACTGATTAATTTCTGTCAATGATGCTCATAAAGTCAGACGGTAAATTATTATATCAATACTGCAGTAAACAGATCTTGAATGAAGCTAGAGATTTGATAGATAAAAGATTGCCTTTAATCCATTTCCAATACGGAGACTATAGTTAGATACTTTCGTTAAGTTGTAATAATCATAGAATCTTATCAAGAACTCATCCCTACCTATTGGTATGTTTCAATTAAAAGCTTTCCTTTAACATTTCAGTTGGCAAGCATTGGGACAGTTGGTATTAATGCTTAGCCTCTTGGGTGGTGTATTTGCTTACGCATGGTGGCTAAATGTCCCTGTTACTCAGAGACATGCTGTATGTTCATGGTTATATTTGTGTACTCTTTTCTTTTTATTCTATAAAATGGTCTACGATATAATTAGCTGCATCGTGATGATCTTACAATAATATAGTATGTGTATCTGTATATCTCTTAAATAGAATACTTAGGAGAGTATAACATATATCTACTGTAGGTACCCAAGCGATATCCTGATTTATATCTTGAGCTTGGAGGGGATCCGAAGAAATTGCAAGAACAAAAGAAGGAGCAATGATTCAAACATGTTATCCTTATTCTTATCGTATAAGATGACTGTTCCTAAAACAAGGTTACGAATGCCTTTGGATCGCAAGAAATGTGGAGTAAGCTTACTAATTTTTGACCGTTGGAAATATTACACAGATGTTACCATATATCTTGCCGACAAAATGTATCATTTATCTCTTTTGCTGAAATTTAATGTAGTTATAATTTTTATATCTATAAGCAACACTAAATGCTTGTTTCGCTTACTGTCTGGCTAGTGTATGCGGCCTACAGTGCAATGAAATTTTATTGATACTATATGGAATTAAATCGCTGATTAATTATACTATCAGAATAAATCTGAAAAAAATTATGCAGGGATAAAAGTACTCAATTTTATATATGTAAATAGGAGTATTCACTTTGCAGATATACTATACAAGCATATAAAAATATGCTGCTCATGAAGATATTATCAAAAATGGAATTATACAAGGATCTGCGAACACTGTAACATAGGTAGAGCTACCAAAGTTTCCATAGAATTTATTAGTGCCGTACGCTATACTTTCTGGTGAAGAAAATCATATTCACATTGATACCATAGATGACAGGGCTCAAGCATTTAATGTTTAACGAAATATCGGAATTGAAATATTGATTAGTGCAAGCATACAAGTACATGAACAAATATATTCAATTGGTACGACATACATGTCGTACTATATCTCTAACAGCTTGTTAGTATAAGTCATACATGTGTTATAGTAAAAGAGACATGAATAGGAAATGTCCTAGAATCTGACATTGACATAATGTACATAGAGTCCTCTATTCTTTCTCAATATTTTATGCTCCTTTATAATGGTAATATTAACTATTGCCCAATACTTGGATTCAGCTGAGTTTCATAATGTACCCTACAGTATGATAAGTTTACCGATATAAGGTAGAACAATCGTTCAATCCTATAGTTACATAGAATAGGACATGCTGTATTATCTGACTTTTGAACCTGTACAATGATATTCAATGTATTGCAACTAAATTTTTATCTTTAATTGAAAGATGCAATTAACGAATCCATTTTTACAATATTCTTAAAACAAATAAGCTGACAACACTTTTAATTATACACTCAGCTTCATGTACTGTATATGAATACTCACGTAAACATAAAACAATCTAAATTGAGACCGATTTCAAGCAAATTTATAGCGAATAAGCGGATTACAGAATTTGATCAACTTAAAAGCAGTAATCTTTATACACTTAAGTTAGAGCAGATCTCCTTGGGCTATATACTCGCAAAAAGAGCTACATTATTTGCATAACTTTGGCTTCACGTATCATAATATCAGCCACTGTCCACACTGTGTATCGTTTCGTCTAATTGTCATACTCTATTACACCCATCCTTTAATACGAGTATATATTGTGCTAGATATTTATCGTACCAACTTGATCTCTACCATGGCTAACTGAAAAGCTTCAGCTTACTGACACGATACATATCTTACCATCAATCAATACATTTTCCATCTTACTACAATAAAACATTAAATTGTTAATAGTTCTACAAAATCTATACCTCTTAATCAATAAATGAAACAATTGTAATGGGTTCCTCTTCAAATTTATAAGAAATCAAATTTTTTATTTCTTTGTCAGGGCAAATGTTGTCAAGTACATATATATATATATAAAAAGACTCTAGTAGCATTATAACAAAAGTAATACGTTCTCCCAAAATTTCAAAAACTTTTTTGATATAAAATGCAGAGTAATTAGTTACAATATTGAGCCGCTACCATAATGCTAAAACTATGGTACATGATCAAATCGTACCCATTAGTATAGGCAGTGAGAGATTGTCTACCAAAGTCTACGATACGCTAATTGAAAACTGTTTAGCGCAAATGGATAAAAAATATCGCGTCAACAGATATCAGTAAACGTACGGATGTTAATAGAATTTAAAATAACAATCATTACAAAATCGTTATCCTTTTTACAAAGTCAATTAGATATTCTAATCGCGCGTTCGATCATTGTATTGTAATAGTTGGCGATTGTATAATACAAAACTATTCAATAGTATATCGCAATCCAATTGTTGCCCAAAGCAACAAACGCTATCACGCTCTGACAATAACGGAAATATTATAAAATAGTAAGTAATACATTATTATAATACAGTAAACCTGTGATTAACATAAAAAATTATAAATGATTTATATAGCCAACCATAACATTGCAATTTTCAATTGTCCCTATACATTTCCTTTTTCTCTCTGTTAATACAGGTTAGTCAGATCTTGATAAATGTATCCTTATGAAATTCATCATGTATGACAGTAAACTAGTTTCACATTTGTTAATTATTTGACAGACATGGCATTCAATAAGCTATCCCACATAGATGACTACAAATTTTTTGATCTACAAAAATGTTAAACTCTAAACCACAGATCAACGGGCGGTTAAAACAAGACAACCAAGGATAGATGACACTATTCGAGCGCCATCCAAATGACAAATAACATATAACTAAGATATTGATGTAGGCATGGATACTGTAAAATGACAAAAAAATTTTTATTTTGCGGGAGAAAGCTTGCTAATAACCCGGATTAGCGCACTATTCTCATCTTTCATTCTCTTATTATCATTTCTTAAAGTTTCGAGTTCCTGTATAATAATAATGTAAATAATTTAGTTTAATATATATTAAATCAGATACTTACAAAATATAGGATAATCTTATACAACTTTCAGAAAAATTTTCCGCTAGGAATAGCTAAGCTATTATCGTATATACCTCAATTGAAGCACCAGAACCAGATGATTTTTTAGCAAGTTCTTTATTGATCTAAATTTAGGAAAACGGCAACATTAATCTAAGATAAAAGTGTTGAAATTTTTCACAAGAATAATATTACATCTTTTTCATGTTGCAGTCGTTTCTCCAAGTCTTTATGACGCTATTTTAACAAAAAAGAGAATCTAAGTTAACACAGAACAAAGAATAAAACTTAGAGTCATCTGTTTTACCTCTTTAAGGTCCTGATAACTTCTTTCAAGTTCCCTGTTAGACTACAGCAGAAATAACATATAAATACAAGCTACGGTGATGCAAATAAGGAAATTGACAGTTTAGCCGCTGCATAGTATGTTATTCATTTAAAGTGCTCTACCTCTTTTTCTTTTCTTAAATTTCTATCAGCCGTTGTCATCTTTAGTCTTAACTCTTCTGCAGTCTATTTTAGGAAGTATCGCAAACTTTAACATATATTGTGATTAATAGGAATATTCCACTATGTAGCTATACCTCTTTTTCCCTTTTCAAATTTCTATCTGCCGTTACTAATTTTAGTTTTAACTTCTCCGTAGCCTGATTTTAAAAGTTTTCATGCATTTGAGTAACATGTTGGGAAAGACGTTAATAAAATCGATAAAACAGACCGTATGGAATATCCTACTTACGTTCTTCTCATCTTTACGAGATGAATCATTTTCAGAAATAGACTTTTGTAGATTTTCACATTGCTATACAATACAATATAATAGATTTAGTTAATAGAGAATTAATCATTTTAATAATAATTTTTATCTCATAATAAATTTAAAAATACATACAAAATTTAACAGTAAACAATACGTATATCACCAAGAAAGTACTAAGTTTGATTATAGGCTTGAATAGAAAATACCCAACCTGAGTCATCTTTTCTAACTTGACTTTGTAATCGTTTAATTCCAGTTGCAATGACTGACATAAGTCATTTAATTTTCTAATTTCGTCTTTTTGTTCATCAATTAACTAATTCGTGGAAAATGATTCATATTTAAAATAATTAAAATCGATACATTAATAATATATATTAATAATGCTACTGCTTAATTTAAAACCTTCGTCTTTTCTATCGATGAATCACCAGATAAGGATTCACTTGGGACCTAATGACGCATACATTAACAAAACAATATTAACCTCGAAACTTTTCCAAGCAAAATAGACGAAAAAGGAGTATAATGTAGAACATACCAGATTTGTTTCTGAATTAATTACGCTATTGTTCTTCTCGCTATCTTTGTCTTCATCACTCTAGCAACGGAAATATTAAATTTTTCATGACAACGAACGCTTTCACGGTTCCGCATGTAAGTTATGTTCTAAGATTTTTAAATACTGCAAAGTAAAGTACTTCAAACATTATAATGAAACCACGGATTTACCTCCAAAAAGTCCCTATTAAATACAGCACCAGTTACCCTTCTTTTATCTCGTGTCCGACGCTTCTTTCTGCCAGAAGATTGATCATCTCCTTTATTAATGCTGTCTTCAGCAGATTTAGGATCTAGCAGAGAGTCGTTATGGGACATTTTTACGCTTTTCGGTGTCAGTTGGGCATTGGAGTCATTTAATTTTGGAGTTAGAGCATCACCAGTTTTAGTAGCAGATGTACTTTCTTTCTCAAGGGCAGCATCAGCCTTACTGTTATCGCTAGCTGACTCATCAATTGTAAAACTAACTTGCCTCTCTGGCTTAAAAGGGTGAGTTTTTCCTTTACTATCATGCAATTCACTTTTCTTCAAATCGGATCGATCCCGTGGTGTATCCCTTCTAAAGTCCAATTTAGGTTTGTCTTGTTCATCATTGTCTCTTCTAAAGTTTAATTTTCTGTCTCCCAATAGTTTAGTCTTACTGTCATTACTACTTTCATATTTATCGGTTACTGCCGAACGTGCTGTTGCCTAATAAGATTACAGTAAAACAATCGAATGCAATAAAAATTAATCATATTATCTAATCGAAGTAGTTAATTAATCCATGATAGAATTTAAAAATTAAGAAATACAACAAGGCCTATTTATTGCCATCAATTAAAAAGTAAAATCCACTCAGTTTACTTACAGGCCTATCTTTATCTTGAAGTTTAGATTTTCCAGTATCACCACTTAATGCTACGTTACCATCTGAGACGCTATGGGACATATTTTCCTGAGTTTTACTGCTATCTGTATTACCAAAGAGTTTAGATTTCTTAGCGGTAATTGAGTTGTCTCCTTCAACATTTTGATCTGAGGCACTTAACCGATATTTTCGGCCAGTTACAGATTCTTTCTCTTTTAGGCTAGGTTGATTTTTTTCTAGAAGACGTGAACGTCTATTAGCAATTGAATCAGAAGTATCATTTGAAGAATTACTACCGGAGAAACGGGATCGAAGATTACCAAACGATGATGTAGACGATGACGATGACGTCGATGATGCATCATCTTTTTTGTCAGTAAATCGAGACCTTAGACTACTAAAATCGTTTGAATCAGACTTTCCAGTAGTGCGACCTTTCCTACTAGAGTCACTATCACTCTGATTGAAACGACTTCTAAGATTACTGACAGATGAATTTTCATCTTTGTCTTTCCCTCGATCGCGCCAATAGCGACCAGTTTTATCCCTATCTTTGCTAGGTTCTGATGGCTTAGATGTATTCAAGCTGTCTCTACTATCAATTCTAGACATGTATTTATCTTTTCTAGGTTCAGATATTTCGGAAGTAGTTAAGGTATCTTTACTATCAGCTCTAGATATATATTTGTTTTTGGTGGACTCCGTTGGTTTAAGTGTACTCGATTGCTCTTTATCGTTTCTTGGCGACGTATCACCTTCCTCTGGTACTTTTGATCTATTACGTAGCCGAAATCTTTCCGAGGAAGTATCTGAATTAGTAGAAGCACTTGTTTTATCGTTACTCTTAAGCTCTCTTTTACTCTCAGTTCGAGAACTCGATGAATTTTCTAACAATTTCGGCGATAGTTTATTATCATCATCCTTTGCCTTGTTGTCGACTTTTGTAGTTGTATCTATTTTATTGTCAGTACGCCTGTGCGATTTCGTTGCTAAATCATTTTGAACCTTATCAGACGCATCACTATCTTTCTTGGCGGTCTCACTTTCAGCAGGCTGTTCTTGTTCATTTTCCGTCGAAAGCAATTGAGCAATTTGATCCTTTGTTACAGCTTGAGTAGAACGTCTACTCTCTCTTCTCTGACGAGCAGTAGTTCTTCTTGTAACTTCCGAATGGCTACGTTCATCTGTAGCTGGACTTGAACCTGCATTACTCTGTTTGTATATTAATGTAATAAATTTTAAATCAATGCTAATAAAATAAAGATATAGCAGCTATACGACAACTACTTAATCGCAATAATGCTATAACAATAGCAAAATAGCAAGTAATTTATGTTAACCTCAGTATCTTGTACTTCTTGAGAGCTCGTAATAGTCTCGTTTCTAACTCTGCAAACAAAACAAAGAGTAATAGTAGTAAGGTAGTAAACTAAAGGTAAGAAATTTTAATGAATTTAATAAGACTATTCAAAAAAAAGCATAATAGCTTACAGCTTTGAAATTTCAGAAGTCCTCCTGACTAACGTCTGTAAATCATATACAAAAATCTATCAGTACCCAAAAAGAAAATAGGGATTCTGATACAATCTCATTTTAAGATGTATGTGCTATACATTTGCAATAGGCTATTACCGTAGGCTTAGGCTTGGGCTTAAATCGTTTCATTAAGTCTTCTAGTAGATCCTGTGTTCCATCACCAGCAACGTCTTTGGGAAATTCATTCTAAAAGAAAACAATAAAGCTATTGAAATACCCTTGTACGATAAAAAATTACAAGTACGAAGACTAACCATTTTTGTCAGCGCATACAAGTCAGCGTTATTTTCAACCAATAATTCACATATATCAGCTTGTTCCCAATGAGCAGCGGCATGCAATGGCGTCCAGCCCTCAAAATCAACAGCATTTACGTTCACTTTAGCTGCTAACAGAATCCTGGAAGAATTGATTGATAATGTTAAGCTTCATGTAGTTTAAACAATTGATATAATATATCATTATCCATACATACTTAACAACTTCCTTATATCCTTTTGCTGAAGCAACATGAAGTGCTGTTGCGCCTATAATTTTATACGCATCAATTAGAAGCAGAGAAATACTATTTATGCATTAATATTTCAAATACGCTATTGCAACTAGGCTACAGTAAAGGATCCATTTGTAAGATATAACATACAAAAATTACGTAGAAAATAATTTACCAGTGCGGTCATCTATTAAATCTTCCAAAGTTCCATTTTTAATTTTATTAGCATCTTCTAACATTTTTCTACTTTCTATATCTCGTACTAGATTCAGGTTTAAACCTACAACAGTAGTTATCCGTTCAAAAATTTTGTTATATTACTTTAGCGTACAAATAAATATGTACGTATTATATCTAAATTGAAGTCATAATCGATTGATTAAAGAGTTGAGAAACAACTTCAAGTAGAGAATTGATATTAGTGAAACTCACTGACCTCGTTTTTCAACTTCTAATCTCAGCAATTCTTCCATTTCCTCACCTTCCGCTACATCTATAGCTGTTTCACCATCAACAGTTACTTTACTTATATCGGCTTTATGCTCTAGCAAATAACTGAAAAAGAACAACCTCTCAAATAAAGCAAGTTTCGTCAATATGTAACTTAAATTTATGGTAAGATTGATAAGGCAAAAGAATTCGATTGTAGATGTGTAATGCTTTTGAGTATAAAATTTATATTTTTTCTATGTTATCATAATAAAAAGGTTTTTATTGGGATATAAAAGAGATGAATAAGATTATTCTTTTATTTTTGAAGTATCACAAAGTAGTTTTTACCGAGCAATATCAATGTGGCCCAAACTTGATGCAGCGATTAACGGCGTCCAACCTTCAAAGTCACAAATATTTACATCGGCACCATTTTCTACTAATAGCGAAACCATTTCATCATTCCCATCCATACAACTCTGATTAGGTAAAAAATCGATGTTGAGAATTAATCACAGTATTCTCATAATCTATATAAGCTTAGGTTAACACAATGGAGGTTTTGAGACGATAAAACTACAGTATTACTATTCCTAATATAATATAGTAGCTGTTTGCAGTACATTATTGTATACGCGTATCATGATGTTATTAGGCGAGACACAATAGTTAAGCAATGATTAATTATGCTTACTAAATCACTTAGTATCATAACGCGTTAAAATCACGCACTACATAGTTATAACCTTGAGGTCTGAGTAATTACTGTTTAAATGGATAATGTGAAAAGTCTATGTATAAAGTTTTGCAGAGTATAGCACAGATTTCGATACAACTTTGCCATCAATAAACTATATTTCATAAGCCATTACAGTAGTGTTCCTAAGTTCTACCATCACGCTATGTTTCAAGTAGTCAATTTGCGAAGATGATACCTTTAGCATCTACTAAGGCTAACGATGCTGCAATACATTACAAAGCAATAGTGAGTACCGTGCATAATGGCTATTCAGGTAAAAAAATAGTATTAATGCCCTGTATGATAGAGCTATCGCATCTAGTGGTTCATGCCTGTATTATGCATTACAAGAAATTTTGAATAATCCGCGCCTGTATGCAAGTTTTCCTTGAGGTAAGAATTTGTATAATCAGTTCAAATAAGTGCGTCGTTCGATATCGCAGATCTGATGGAAAATTTTTATCACTAATGGACAATGATCGCGTAAACTGTTATTTTGCTATTGATATTGCACTGTCTTGCAATAGAAGTAAGCGTCAAATTTTACGCGTAGTATTCGCATCGTGAGTGATCTTGATGCGGTTTTGAGCTTCAATATCCAGAAATTAGATATACAAAGTTCTTCTGTGATAATGTGGTATACTACATTTTAGGAAAACTCTACTAAATTATAACTCTGCATGACCTGTGGCATTAAAATCACGTTACTGCATACTTGATTACTTTTTCTAATGCATCACTGCGTTAAAATTATCCTCCATTCTGCAGTAACGACACAAATTCAGCCTAATTTTTTTTGTTCTCTGTAGGTAACTTTGTCGGCACTTTACTGTATATATACACTCTGCATTGTCTTCATATAATTTGCATTAGCATTACTGTAATTTATTGCAAGTACAATGAAAAACTAGTGATAACGGCGACTTTTCAAGATCCGAAAAAAGAGTTATTTCATGTTAGTAGCTTCTAATGATATTCATAATTTTGACCAATATAAAAGCCTATAACCTTGACAAGGTGTTTTGTTTAATAACGTGACCATTTACATTTCACCAAGGGCGGTCTAACAAGGGTACAGAAGTGGATGCACTACAGGGCTACAAGTTCATACTGAGTGATCCACTCTAATCTACCTGTAGGAATTGTAAACTTTCCTACGGTTTATCCCTTACATGGACGTCCTTACTATGGACTTGTACAATTACCAATTCCATAATGATTACAATTTTACTGCTAGAATCCCACTACACTGCAATATCCTTACCAACGATACAATCACAACCTAATGAATTGTGTGGACATATATGCTTATGAAGTATGATGATTTGATAAGGATCTACAGTTATACGAATAACCTTGAAACAGCGATGGTGGCCAAATCTAACTGTAGATAATTAATTCATTATCATTGTTGCATCCTATCCATTAGTACGAGCGTTTAATACTAAACTTACGAATAAAAGCATGAAGATAGAACAATTTGTATGTTAATTACTCCAGCTAACATGATTCACGTATACTAATTAGCGGTATTTAGGTCTAAAATATACGGAAGAAGAAAATTCGGCGACTCTAACCGTCAATAATGACACTTTCCAACATGAATAGATGTCGAGGATGCAAATGGATTCTAATTTTGGATGATCTATGCTACTAAGTAAGCGTTTAGTATACGCGTACAGTGTAATTCATAAATTTAATCCATGAATTAATGAATGCGATCTGTTTACGCTAGCAATATCGTACTTTTACGTCATGGAAACGGCTTTTGATGTGGATGTTTATGTCAGTTGTAGTCATGACCCATTTTCACAGCAAATTTGGTAAATAAAAAGCTTTCCTAAACTACTGTATCGGTATGAATTGAAGCCTATGATACCTTCCGGAATAATGTATTGTATTGATTAATTAAATATCAATTGTAAAATTACATAAGGATCCTCTCACTGTTTAATAAGTTATCCGTTGTTTACGACGGTAAAATGTAACGATAGTAGTAAGATATTGTGTGACCTTGCCGACTGGACCATAAAATTAAATTTGTTACTCAACAACAACCTACTAAGGCAATTTTAAAAATTGTTCTCCTATGCTGCTAAGCGGTGTTTATGCTAACTGCCTCATCAATGATTATTCATTAATCAAAATTTTGGTTGATAGTAGCAATATAGATGATAACAAAGGCTTACTAAATAACTCTGACTTCAAGAGTAAGCGTACTTGGCCAATGGTAAGCAGACTCTCATTTGAAAGAGCAATCGATTAGACTAATCGCATTCTAATCTGTTGAAATCGCTGCTCAAGTGCCAACATCAATACGAGACGAACAGATATACAGTATTTGCTTTTTGTACAGTCAGTATTTTTAACATTGTGCGTACTTTTGAATCAAGCAACTAATCCAGCAGAAAGGGTGAAAGTCAATGGAAATAAAATACTTGACTGTACATGCGAATATGATTTTTAATTCGATTCATTCTCGTCATCATGCCAAACTTTAACTATAATGCAGTGGAATCATAAAACAACGATTATCATTTAGTATCGTCTTTCGATCTGTTATTTTTCAATGCAGTCATGAACCGTTTTTGAAGCAATGGTAGAGACAAACTCGAATACAAGTCGACGAAATGATGGAAAGGCTGCTAAGTCGTGGTTGTTTTCATGGCATTGACTTCAAAATCTCTACGTATTGGTCATGCATTGATGTAGTAACTTGATCAAGCTATATAAAATGATCGAAACAAGGGGATTTCAATAATCAACGACTACAACAGTATCAACAAATAGTGATGCAGTCTAGTACTCGAGAGAGTAACTGGTTGATTGATTGTTATAGGAAAAGTTTAACGTCTGAATAGAGTTGTATCATTGAAAGTGTATTTTCAATGCTATTTTTTCCCTTAGAAAATTAACATTCTATCTATGATCGCATTGATGAAAGAACTTTTGAAGGTGATTTCACGCTTGAAAGCATGCCCAAAAGAGTAGGAAATGAGCGTGCCTTTTTTTTTCAACATGTCGAAAAAGAGTTGAGAGAATGCCATCCACTTTACTGTAGGAAAACTCCCTCTAAACTCATGGATGACAGTCATTTTTTTGGGGGGGGGAAAAGAGAGAATTCGTTCCATTTAATGCAATGATAATCGATAGACTCTCTATCAAGCATGATGGAGGCTATAGTGTACAAGTAGACATGATTTAAAAAACATTTTCTCCACGCCATTTGCAAGGTTTCCCCCCCCAAAAGAAAGAATATGAGCAAGACGAATGGAGTTGTTTTGTATAGAGCTACCCTGGTGCGACTGGATAATATAGTGCAATGTATACGCCTGGACGGTCTGGTATGGTGGCATAGAGCGACTTTTCAGCGGTAACCCAGGGGCAAAATACACTCACGATAGGATTAGCGGCGTCGTTGGTGTCTTGGACGCTTAACATAGGGTACTGTCTTGCTCATGTAGCCTGTCCAATACTGAAAGGTGTAATCGAGTCGAATGGTTGATGTCGTTACCAAATGTGCCATCACCATCAACGCGCATTGGTGGCTTGGCCTGTAGAATAGCGGTAGCGTGACTAAAGGTAATTTGCACGTTGGATCAGAATGAACGAGTCAAGTGGACTCTTTCCTTCTTGATCATCTTGTCAAGACCTTGTTCTACTTGTCATTTGATCCATCAAGGCGCATTGGTGGCTTGGCCTGTAGAATAGCGGTGGCATACTAAAGGTAATTTGCACGTTGGATCAGAATGAACAAGTCAAGTGGACTCTTTCCTTCTTGATCATCTTGTCAAGACCTTGTTCTACTTGTCATTTGATGCTATCAAGTATTGCAATGATTGCTTGAAAGAGCCCTATCGTCGAAGAACATCGACGATTGAAAGGGCGCTGGAAGGGGGGGGTTAACTAATCAACACGAAAGTGTATACCGTATTACGATACAGATGAGTCTTGTCCTAGTCATGCTACTCAAAATAGACTTGGATCGCTATACGAGAACGTGTATTGAATGCTATTATCATCCACGTCATACTGACCTGATGGAGGGCGGTGAGGCCGTCATTATTGCAGTAATCAATGTCAACGCCTTGTTTAAGCAATCGCTTGACTTCGGTCTCATCGAAAGCGCTAACAGCAGCAAAAAACATAGTTCCTAATCCAAATTTAATTTTACTACGACGCGATGATTTAATGGTATTGGATTCCTTATTGGTATCGCTATTCTCCCATTCTTTTAATTGTTCCATTCGTCGCAAGAGGATACTCCTCTTATCGTTGCTGCCACGTAGCGCCATCTTCCTCAACGATGATGATTGAAAATAATAATACAATCTCGATGATGGACACGCTAGACACACCAATAGTACTTGGATTTTTCAACTCTGAATCACTTGTATCGTTGAAAGTAGTGCAAGGGCCGATCGTCTGTAGATCAGGTGGTCGATTGGGCACGAGACGTCCACTGTACCACCTTGTTTGCTTGAATAAATAACCTTGACAAATTTGACTGATGTCCTATTGATGCAAATACCACCTTAGCGAGGTTCTTTTTAATGTCTTGATTGACGATTTCCTTGCAATAATCAATGCAATCATCAAGAGTGTACAGTCCACTAGCCAAGCAGCTACAGTACTATCCACCATGTCTACAGTTCGCACTGTAGCTTGTAGCGTAGGAAACGTTGTTGCTGGCGCAACGCTTTTCGTCCTTGCCATGGATTTGCAGTGAGTGCAGTATACTATCTATACTGCACAGTATTGTAAAAGGGATAATGGCATGCATGCTTACACGATCAACCTTACCAACCCTCGAGCCATTTTATTATAATCAACTAATGAACCCTTTGGCGAAGTCATTTGCATACTGGATACTTTACCTCTATGGGACGACGCTAAACACGACAGTACAGAGATTGTACTACTGTATACTGTGTACTGTACACTGTACACTCAGTGGACAGTCGACGCTACTGACTGTACTATACTGTACGATAGTACTGTAGTGAGTGCAGTACCTTGCCAGGCCTTCATGGTTCGGTCTGGGTCCGGCCGGACTCTAGTTTACCGCACGGTGTGGTCAGAGTACGCTGAGCCTAAAGGTTAACAACTCTAGCTTTACTTTTACCTCCAAAGTAGTTTTAGTTTATCTTATTATGAGTTCACTAAGGCTCCATGACTCGTTAATAACTCTAGCCTTACTTTTACCTCTAAAGTAGTTTTAGTTTTTCTGACCATGACTTCATCAAGGCTCCATGACTCGTTAACAACTCTAGGCTTACTTTTACCTCCAAAGTAGTTTTAGTTTTTCTTATTATGAGTTCACTAAGGCTCCATGACTCGTTAACAACTCTAGGCTTACTTTTACCTCTAAAGTAGTTTTAGTTTTTCTTATTATGAGTTCGCTAAGGCTCCATGACTCGTTAACAACTCTAGCCTTACTTTTACCTCTAAAGTAGTTTTAGTTTTTGTGACCATGAGTTCATCAAGGCTCAATGACTCGTTAACAACTCTAGGCTTACTTTTACCTCTAAAGTACTTTTAGTTTTTCAAACCATGAGTTCATCAAGGCTCAATGACTCGTTAACAACTCTAGCCTTACTTTTACCTCTAAAGTACTTTTAGTTTTTATGACCATGAGTTCATCAAGGCTCCATGACTCGTTAACAACTCTAGCCTTACTTTTACCTCCAAAGTAGTTTTAGTTTTTGTGACCATGACTTCATCAAGGCTCCATGACTCGTTAATAACTCTAGCCTTACTTTTACCTCCAAAGTAGTTTTAGTTTTTCTTACCATGACTTCATTAAGGCTCAATGACTCCTTAACAACTCTAGCCTTACTTTTACCTCTAAAGTAGTTTTAGTCTTTCTGACCATGAGTTCATCAAGGCTCAACGACTCCTTAACAGCTCTAGGCTTACTTTTACCTCTAAAGTAGTTTTAGTTTTTGTGACCATGAGTTCATCAAGGTTCAATGACTCGTTAACAACTCTAGCCTTACTTTTACCTCCAAAGCACTTTTAGTTTTTCTGACCATTAATTCATGAGTGCTCAATGACTCAATGACCGTGCCCAATATTAACTAGCGTCGTCACGGGCAGGCGGGCTACGTTTGCCAAAGAATATCTTAGCAGTTGACAACTTTTTCGTCTAGTAACTTATACAATTCATCCTTATATCACTCCAATTAGCATTGGATACTGATTAATTATTATAATAATATACATTAAAAGTTCATATTGGCGTAAGACGAGGTGAATGAATAGTCTTTTTCAAACTGACCGAATTTCCCTAACGTGCCCCATTTTTAATGACACTAATCCACTCTCCGTTAGCAGTCCTATCCTAGTAGCCACTACTAAAGATATTTGAGCAGTTCACGGTAAAGCAATTCAATGTTGGAATTGAAGTTCATGGACAGATGCAATCCAGTTAAATTACAATATACTACGCCAGCATACAGGGATAGCTTCAATGTGGGTAAACTGGCATTTTATTTCCATCATTTGGATGATAATATATGTAAAAATCGGCGTAGCTTATTACCATGACTGACTGTGGCTGAAGGCTGTCTTGCAAAGCCAAATAGGATAGATGAAAATTGGCTATGCAAAGACTGTTCACTGCAAGAGAGTTTATTGGGCACGGTGAAGACTTTGCTTTCATCGAGCCAAAATAACAAAATTAATACGAATGCTATCTACAGGTTGGAAGAGACAAATGACAGCCTATCAGGATGGCGTAACCAAGCAAAAGGTTCTCATGATGCGCACGTATATCATGTCGTTGCACTAGGCGAAAGAATAGTGGACACTAGAGAACTCTTCTATCGAATACAATATAAAATCGGCCATGATGAGCTTTTCGACATACAAGATTAATCCAGTCAACTGCGCTCATCTTAGTTCAAGAAATGGGTGTAGTTGTAAAATAACTCATCAAGACAAAGCTGTAAATCCATTTTCTTTATAATATCCAACGACTAGCAAATCAACTGGTAAATACGAGTAAGTAAATAAACAGATTAATGAATACGGTATGTCAAAAAGAGCAAATAATGTGCCAGGAGATAATCAACTACAGACACGTTGTTTGAAGGCATTTCCAACCCTTGAAAATCGATATATAGATCTAATCAATGTATGCATTATTCATTCTCCATACTTAATACAATGTTGTAGGTTGTCGCAATGGCATAGGTAGACGGGAATCACGGGATGTAAGAGTAGGATAAAAATTGGCATACGCCTACGTAAAGTTTACCATCATTCACTTGGAGATGCTGTAAGCAAGTTGATAAAGATGGCTTATTCTATCAATGATAATAAGTCAATCTAATGGTGCCGCAAAGAATTAAAACAAAATTATCCACAATAAACATCAGATCGACATCCATTTAACAATGGATGATACACTATTATTGATGAGAACGATTGCAATGACTCATAGTCTAAAGGTCTAAATTAAAATGGCCTTAGCTGAAATGAACCAGGTAGGATGTCTAATTTAGACGATGGATAGCTATACAATGTTCTCAAAAACCATGGCTATGTCGTCAATAAGGATTGTAGTATGTTACATGTACGCAGATCATCTTGTGGGATATACGTACTAGTAGGTATGCCAATCAAATAGATAAAAATAACTTATCAAAACAAGCCATTTTGCTGCATTATGGTACTGTAGCCAATGTTAATGAGCACAAAGTTAATTAATTAAATCATTGTCACCGCTTGAATAGGTAATCGTTGGTAGTGCAATAGAATAAATCCAAAGAATAGTACGCATTAGTCTACAGGATGATACAATTTTAATTCACTTTATATAGAGAATGAATTTAAGTGAACCTCCAAAAGAAGATGAAATTACAAACAATATCATGCCTAATGACAGGATTTGAGGGAACATCCTAATTGTTAATAATCACGCTGTCTATATAGAGTAGCTAGTACTTTGTAAACTTGACTGTCAACACTTGTTGTAATGGATAGAATAATTTATTTGATTTCTATTCTATCATTTTTTTTTGTGACATCAATCTGTCATCCAGGATCATCGTTCAAAATAAAGATACAATACTATTCTACTCTGCAGATTAAATACCATTGGAAATAGTCCCGTCAATGATTACCTATAATTATTTTTCTTTCACATTTATCTAGGAGCCATTGCTATCTATTTTTCTCTCCCTCTTTGTTTGGAAGGCTTTAAATAAAATTCTTCTTACTATATTACCCCCCGCTTGCAGACACAATGTTGATTTAACATTCTCTCGTCATAGCAACCGGGTCAATAACGCCCAGCCTCTGATCACTCGAATTAATATTGAAAGAATAGCTGTTGTATAAATGAAAAAGAACGGATAAACAGCGTCTACATGCTTGAATACGCTTAATCTATTGATAGAAATAAACCTTATTGCATGAAATGCTAATAGAATAAGATTTGAATTAATTTCTCTCCTGTAAGTAACCAACGTTATCTTCCTCTACGTTTTATGATGACTAAGTAAGGTTACATTTTGAACCAATTACCGCAAGTAGTACAATGTAAAAACCTTATGCTAATTGAAAAAGGATTACTTTAATTAAATCAAGCAGATAGTACATTGTGCAATCGAATTTAGTGCTTGTATTACTCAATTATAATTCACGTATTTGATCGAACCAAAATCTTGGTCAGCATGAGATTTACAGTTTCACTCCACAGTCGAGTAAAACTGTTATTATTGCAAGGGTTATTATGTTGCATTAATCTTTTAATATCATCATTATAGAAATGTTGTCAGGCTATATACACAATAAGGAAGCCAATTTTGAATAGGGATAGCAGCGACCAGTTGTTATTGTGTAAAATAATTATTATCTTTGTTAGGGCAGTAACATAGATCCATGATAACCATATAAAAAGTATACTGTTACAGAAGTGTTATATCTTGTTGATCGTACAGCGCTAATTTTGAAAAGGAGATAGAAGGATTTAGTTGTTATTGTAGGTATTTTAAATTTTTGTATTTTAACTAGATAATCTTAATGTATGTTCTAGATACAGTAATGGAATGACGTTTTTTCCAGCTGATCGAGTATTGAATTCATGGCATAACAAGTATATCCAAATAATCTAATAGGATCAACAGACAAACTAAAAATACGCCTGAATGATATGCAGTCCTTCTAATAAATAGTTAAGATTCAACACGTATATTAAATAACACAGTTAACCCATACACAAATAAAATTAAATTTCTTATATATCCACAACTAGTGATTAATTTAGTTAACGAAGGTAGTTAACTTATAAGTAAATAATTCGATTCGTAATTAAGATCCCGGTCATATATGGTCAGTCTGTGATAAAAGGTCTCTGCTACACATTTCAAATTGGGTTGCGTCTATTAAATCGTGTTGCATTCGCTTACTTTACCCTCAGGTCTACTCTATTTATTTTATTTATTTCACTAGCTCGGTAGCTATGTAAAATCCTAATTAACTTCAGTTAATTAATACATTTCTACGATTAAAGCAATAACCAACCTATCATGATTCTTGTATTCATTATAACGTAATCCACATTAATGCAAGTATAAACCGAAAATTATTTGCCCACATTTATATATGAAATGTCTATATTAGTTGATTGCCTTACGCTTTCTTCAAGCTTTAAAAGTTATTAGGAACTAAGAAATCAATCGATAATTGATGTAAACATCGGTATTATCACTCCTTTTTATTGTACCTCTCTATGGTTAATAAATTAAAAATCTTCATCTTTCAAAATTAAATCAATGAAAGACCAGTAGTTAAATTCCCTTCCCCATTACAGCCATAACGGTCAGATTAATGTAGGAATATCTGTTACTGCTGGAAGGGAAGTAAAGGATAACCGGAATTTTCATAGTTACTATGCTATTCTGTCAAAATTTCAAGAGTCCATATGAGCGAATTGTGTGAAAATTGAGTCGTACTATACACTTTATAATCGTAGGAAATAGCGATAGAATCTTTCATGCTATAATAAAGCATTCTTTGCTTTCGTAGCATGTATTATACACAATAAGTTTAACTTTAATACTCCGGATTGCTTTACTTGAAAGATTCTGTTTGCTACTAATATCGACAGATTTGTATTACTATTATTTATTGGTTGACATTAATGTTAACATAATGTTTAGCATAATTGACGATTGGCATTGGAGAAGAAATGCTTTTGTCTGTTACTGTTATTGATTTAACTCCGTTGTCGGTCCACCTATGCCAACTATGCATATATTAAACATGGCTGTCCTTTTGTTACGTAAATACTTCATTTATAGTTATTTATATCGCTTGCTTACAACCTATTTAATCGATAATTCATTAGTGGGGATACAGTAAAGACTTAGCTGTCAATCTACTGTCAAAAATATCAACCTCTTATTCTTGCCAAATTTAATGAGCTCTTGGCAGTAGCCATGGCATTAAAATGAATAGGCGATGACATTGCTAAATTAGATGAAGTGAGTAAATTAAATTACTACCTACTGACAATCTATTAGTGCGAAGATATGAAGATAGTATTAATTTTGCCTCTTGCAAGATAATATATGTATTACTAAGCAAAGATTAATGGCTAAGCTAAAATACAAATATCGCCTAAATTTGTGCAATAGTATGCATATTGAAAATCTTACTTTTTGAGTTTGTTAAAAGGCAACATCTCTATGAGCGATTGTTATGCAATTGTTGATTAATAACTAGCAATTCTATTTACATCTTCTTTATGCTATAATAAGGATCAATTTCGCCGCATTTATACCCTATATCGTATATAATCACATTATATCCCCATTACAAGTAGTTTAGAATAGCGAAGAGGATCTCGTATGTAAGAATAAATGGCAAACGTTGTTCGAAACGGATTAGCAATAGTGACAATCAATAGGCCAGAAAATATGATACTAAAGTTATAGTATAAAGTGTATCTTGTTGAAACCTAAACAATAATTATGAATGAACCTAGGTAACTAGTAAATTATTTACGGCCAGATAACCATGATCTAGTCAAAACAAGTATGACTGTGTGATCAGATAAAATACTGGTTTAATCTATCTAGTAAGGTATCTACTAAGTTCGTATATGTATAATCTTACCAACGCAGCTTTAGTACCTTAAATAGTCCTACTGCCCACTAAAATAGTGTCCAAAGTAGATTTTACTATAATAGAATACGCTCTTAGTGCTAGATCTTATCAATCACATATCAACAATAGATGAGATAAGATTAACGTTTTAATATGCTCTAGTCTTTATTTCTATGCGTTCACATGTACAGCTTTTGCTATATATAGACATTAGCTTGCTTTCTTTAAATGCTACAACATGGATACTGCTTGTAATAAAGTATTCTAAGTATCCTAATTTATCAAAATAAGCACTTCAAAGACGATAACAACATAAATCACAAACTTAGTAATAAGAAGTATCGCAATTCTATTGCTAATAGATTATGATCATAGATCATTAAAATATTTACTATATTCAAATGCTATCTTCTAAATTGTACGAAGCAATCCAAGAATAAGCCAATAGGCATTCAATAAATTAAAGCTGCAAGACAAAATAAAAATACAACAGCATCGCGCCTTCATAAGGTAGAATATCAAATAATGTAGCATGCTGTTGGACGTACGATATCTCTAAAATAAAGACACATAAACTATAATAGATGAAATATTGAACTGAGGACATGCTTTCTTCAGACAATTACAGGTTGCTATATTTTCATATCAGGAAAAATTTTTTCAACTAGCTAATTTAACTAGATCCATTAAATCGATATTTGGAGTCATCCATCACCTTCAAAGTAGCATTAACATCATAGCCTTACAAAATGTGGTATAAGTCGGCTAGCGTTTAATAAATAGGGCAAGTTTATCGCCTAACAATTCCTTAATTAGGCCCTACCATAAAATTACAGGAACACAGTTAAAGACAAAAGCCTAACTCGTAGGCGATAATATCTGAACAATTGCGCGTATTTTGATTGGTATTCTTTATATAATATAGATGAATTAAATTTATATTACATGATTTATCATTTCGAATCAAAGAGATTGAAATACTTACGAAATAAAAAAAGAAACACCTTAATCTGTTACAATATTATGAACTTTCGTCAATATGAGATAAAATATCATTGATAGTCGCAATTACTGGTGCTTCATTTTCAATACTGTAATAGAAATTATAATCAGCAATTATAATCAGCAATTAAATAAGAAATAATAAAAATTAGCGAACGACAAAGTTGTAATCTCACGCTACTATTTACTAAATCCTAATGTACAATTCGTTGTGATACATCCAATAATTACAACTAATTTTTAGATTTTACACCGTACTATAATACCTCTTGATTGCTTTTAAAGTCGTAATTAATTCACCACCATACAGTCTTATTGAATTGGTGTTGTTGGAGTTCGTGGTAACCTAACAATTTGCATAAATAATAAATATTTAAATTTACGTCTAAACATCCTTCCTCCGTAGGTATTAATATTAATAAAGGTAACCATTATTTCTGTAGTAGTATTCCTTACAAATCTTTTGATAATCCTGAATAAATTCTTATAATATTTCTTGGTCGAAACTTTGACAGCTTTAATTAAGAAATCCTTCACATTGATTTAATAAATAACTGATTAATTTCGTTTTAAATATGTTTACCTATATTGTAAATTGCAAACGCTTACGAAGCAACAAGCAGCTCTAAATAGCTATAACTTACAATATCATTAGCTGATAACGTCTCCTGAAACTCTCCGCCTATCAGCTGCATCGCTAAAGATAGACATCTAAGGGCCCTTTCATTTATGTTATCGCTATTGCGTGTTAGCTGAATAACAGCCACAATAAAAGAAACTGTGAGTTATCATAGAGGCTTGCCAGATTTCAAAGATAGTTTCAGTAACTAATTTGGTAAAGCATCCATTAAGTAGCAAATTTCCTTTGTGATAAACCCTTACCTCACATATAAGTGGTTTAATTAGTTTGACAGCAGGCCTGTTTGCAATTAGCAATCGTTCCGTATTTAGACAGTCTGAATTTTTTTCCTTTTCTTTTGTCTGGTAAAAAGTATCCGTTATAATATTTACTCTTTATGGTAAATACCATATATAGAGCATAACTAAATACTCCAAAGATTAATCGCTAGTAAGTACCTGTAATGCAACTCTGACTTTACCAGAAACATATTTTAATTCATGATACATAATGTCCAATGCATGTGATAAAGTCGCCATCTTTACTTCGTCATCCCTTATTATTTCATCAGCTGCATGAACCATATACGTCACGAATCCTACCAAAATATGTTTGTTTACTAACAGTGAGATCCACTTATAATTAAAAGTTCATACAGAATTTACCATTTTTAATCAGAATATCAAAAGTCTCTTGGTTCATCGGCAAGCAGTGATAGAATATATCAACGATATTATCTCGCATATTTTGACTTATATTGTCTTTATGAGCCTAAAATTAGGAATACAAGTTCTGCTATGATCACCGTACCATTTAGAATCTTATAAGCTTTACTGCTGAATAAATCTAGATTGCCAGTAATGCAGCTATGAACTCACTTCGTATACATGTAATAATGGTACCATCACATGGTGCTGATCCACAAACCTGACAAAAGAGTAAAAGAACGATATACGTTCATAGCATCCTACCAATTCCAGACTCGAAATTAAAAGGTAACTATACAATAGCAATAACTGCAATGAGTAAACGTAGAAGCTTACTTCGATGTTGATGGATACTTTTGGATCAAAACTGCCAACAGCTTAACTGCATAAGTAGGGATCGGATCTTGGTCTTTAAGAATGGCTTCGTAACTAAAAGTATATATATACCACATTTGCATATATACGAGCATTTTAGAAAGGATACACATCCAGACATTGCTTAACTATCAGATATTTATTTTGAAACTGTGTACGGCTCAAATAGTAAAAAATTTGTTGATCGATGTTTATTTATTACATGCTTAAGTCAATCAAGATATGTTTACCTCGGTAATAATTCTAGTATAATTAGCTTTTGTAGTAACTCTCTGTCAATTATACCGTATTCCTGTACGAAGACAATAAATTAATCCAATAACTTCAGTATCGAAGTATCAACATACGGTTGTACGTTTTAGATTATACTCATACCTTAGAAACGTCTGTATCATTCCATTGGTTCAAATACTGAATTCCAACTTCAGTAATTACACGCAAGCAAAGAACACGAGTATCACCTATGCATTAAAGAAATACTCGAATTCAGACTTACATGACAAGATATATTCCATAAACTTATACGCATTTTGTATAGCTTTCATGTTTACAATAAAACAATACTATAACTACCGTTAGAGCTCTCAATCAACTTTATTAAGGAGGGCATGATACTTTTGACCATCTAACGATACGAAAATGAATTTATGTAATTTATTATATCAGAATTAAGTACCCGCTGATAGTCAGCATTTATTTCAAAATGAATTGAAGTCGTGCCTTACTTGTGCATAATGCTTCATGACCAAAGTAGACTGTTGACATATAGTTAGTACCATCGACAAGACGATATGCTTAAAGTCATCATTAGCAGTGGGAGCTGCAGTAATTTTTCGAAACATAGTTTAATTACAGGAGGTTGGAAATGACATATATCAGTAAGGGTGCAAGCAAATTGTATAAAGAACCTGAAGTGGAAGATAAGCTTGTTGTCCCTTCATCGACGGAAATAACATGGCTCTAGAAGATTTTAAAATACTGTTACTTCTCGAATAATGCCAAATTTTACAATTTGGAATCTATGGCGCCAATACTATTATAGTGAGATTGATTGCTTACCAGAAGTGCTTTTAACTTCGTTAAAAAGACATCATCCGTTAATCTACTTCTGAATATCTAAATTGCAAATGAAGGTCATATCAATTAATAGATGCTTACTTTTAGATATTTGCGTATAATACGTGTGTAAGCAACCACGTTATTCTATAGCATCATACGATACTCACCTGATTCGTTAGCAAATGATGGATAACAGATAAGTAAGGTAAATTAGATTTTAATTGTTTTATTTGAGAGGATGACGGATGACGTCTTCCAGACACAACTTCCAGGATCCGCAGCACACCATCTGACTCATCAAGGAGTAGCATATTTACAGAATAGTTACACGTTAGTAAATGCTTTTAACATTTTTCAGCGCTACACAGCATGTAACGTACGATTCCAATATAAGCTGATGAATTATATAGAGAGGCTAGCGACTTTTATAAGGCAATAACTACCACTAAAAGTAACTTCATTTTAGGATTACCAAATATATTAGGAACAGCTTCCAAATATACATCAACGACACACTTTAGACATTTCAAAGCATATTGCTGTTGATCATGTAACTCGTCCTTAGAGTGAGGCTGTATTTTGTTGTCTCTTTCAATAAAGACTAATAATCTAATAGGTAAGCATTGATAGATTAAAAATATGCAATAACTCCTTAAGTAAGTATACAAATTCTTATATAGTTATGATCTAGGTATTATTCAGTTTTGATACGCAACAGCAGCTTAATATCTGCATAATTACCTAGCTTGACAACAAGTCAGTGCGGCATCCTGACTAAGCTTGATTAATTGTGATATTGCCAAGTATGCTTTACCCCGGATAACGTATGAGGAATTTTCAAGAAGGTGTATTAAGGTTGTTACAAGTTGCTGTTAATGTAAACGATTAAAATAAGGAATTTGTAAAATAACGGACTTTTAATCCAAATTGATATTATCAAGCTAAACCTTGTCTTGGACCATTCTCTTAACAAACAATTGCCCACTGAACAGTGTTGAAATAAGCATCGTTATCAAAGACTAATAAAACAAAGGTGCATAATTTTGATTAGCCACGAGCAACAAGTCAAGTTAATGCGTCGGATCTACACACTCGCATTATGAAACAACTGAACCAACGATAACTCACCTGAGAAATTTTTCCGACATTTGTCGAAAGCGATTTTAAAATAGTTTGTAAACCAACTCTGTCATAAATATGATTGAAGATAGAGGAAGATTTCCGATTTAGACGACTTAATGCCTGTAATTCAATCATCAATTTATTAATACGTATACGTGTATTATGCATTTTAACTATTGCATTATTTTTGTACTTAGTAATCGAACTATCATTAGTGAACTAACCGAAATAGCTGTAGCACATAAAGCGTCGCTTGACGAATGAGTAAATAAATTCCATAAAGCTTGTGCAGTACCAGGAGTAGCTAGTTTCTGAATTATAATTTTCGGTAACATCACTACACGTATATTTAGATTTAATGGTAAGAAACTCTGTTAATGCAATTGAGTAGTACCTTACTAGGCCTAGAATCAATCACAGCTACGCTTTCTATCGTTTTTGCAGCATGTTGTTGTACAATCGGATCACCCTAATTTTTAATTAAGTAATTCCTTTATTTAATATACGTATTTTGTATATAAGATACCAGTACCTAACATCGCAGTCAATTCTTTTAAATACACCGCACACAATAGAAGAAAACAGCATATCTACTAACCCCTTGCAAACACTTTACTATCATAACATAACTAGCGGAAGGAATTTCCCAGTTAGAAATGACTGAATTACTTTTCATCTCCTATATTATATGAAGGAATACAGTTAATTTAAATTTTATAAACATTTAAAAAAATACCCTTAAAATAGTGAAAGGTTATTCTTATCTATTATGAAGCTATACGTATATAACCTGTGATGCAACAAAATATATCAGTTCTCCCAATGCTGCAGTAAGAGTCTAGATGCACAGTTATATAATTAGTAAAACATTCTAAAAACTATACATCGAGATAATTCAACTCTAGATAATAATGCAAACAAACCTGTTTTAACTTTACATTTCGTATACTGTCACGAAGAGCATCAGTAGCCATTCCAAACAGCTATAGAGAGAATATACGTATGAAGGGTATTCAACAAATCTAAAAATTGATAGCAAGAATAAGACCAATTCATACCTCTGATATATTAAATTCTCGTTTAATCATGGTTGCACTGGATATAATGAGACCAAAACACTTAGCAATCTTTTCCTTTCTGTTGGTGTGAGCAATAATTAAATATAGTGGCATATTATAAAGGTAATTATATTGAATTAAGAAATTTATTGTTGTCCTTACATTTCCAGAATAGCCGGGGACTTTAATATGATAGCTAGCGCAATTAACTAAAAAAAAAATATATTGTATCACCTTATACTGCAAAGTTTATAATAGCGAACTAATCACAATGATTATGCCAACATACCAAGTCAGAATGAAATACTAAATCCGCGATGGAAGAGTTAGATGATATGGAAGTTAGGTATGTAATTGCATGCAATTTTATCCTCTGCATATTACTACCGCTCGATTGCAACGTTTCCTGGATTAACTGCAAATGAGATTGCTGTTCTTCGTCGGTCAATTCTACTATTTGCTCAGCTATGTTTATAAATTCAGTAATTTAAGATTAAATCATAACTTTCAACAATTTTATTACAGTCCCAGTAAGTAAAAAATTCTTAAAACCCGTTTACCAGTGTGTGAAGGAAATGACAAAGATTTAGCATCCCATTTCAAGGAACGACTCCTCTGCGTCTACACAAATAATGTAAATTATTCATACATTATTTACTATATGTGCATGCCAGTAAATGACTAAATAGTCGATAACGATTCTATAAAAATATATTACTAAATTATGCTCAAGCTTACACGATGAGTTTCCAGAATGGGAGAAGCAACTAAATCACTATCATGATAAAGCAATTCTGAGATGGCTTCAGGAACGGTAATTTGATCAAATTCTTCATTTGCAGGCTGCAACAAGATATATCTTACGTTTAATTTTCAAAGATGTCAACACACAATTAAGATCTTAGATAATTGATAACGATAACGTATTAATATGCTGCTGTACTGTGCTTTTTCTGGAAATTCTTTTATCTCCTTTTGGTGTATCCATAGGCAGAGTTTCATCTAGGCTATCATCAAGCTCTGGCAACTGAACTTTTTCAACTAAAGGCTGCTTCAGTTCGCTACTACCACTAACGAAAACTTCTGTATCACTGTATGACTGACTGACCACATTTTGCATAGTGGAAACTTCGTCCGTACTTTGCGCTACAGTTTCTTCAAGTCCCTTAGATTGCTCAACTTCCTCCTCAACGTCTTCCAGAATATTCTGGTCGTTTTTTTCGATGATCGTAAATAGGTTTGGTTGCTCAGATTCAGTGGTTAGAAAGTTAAGGGATGAATGAGGGCGCAAACTATAAAAGGACATAAAAGTCTTAGCTTCCTGACTTGGATTTAATGTAATCTGTGATTTCAATAAATTATGATTTTATTAACCTTAAGCTAAAGCATACAGGCTTATTTCGGCGTGAATCCTCTGGAGCGGTCAATGGTCTTATCACAGATCCTATTATACACGTATATTAAAATTGAAAATGCAAAGTAGAACTAAGTAGGAAAATTAATCAACGTTCGTTTTTAATATTTATCGAATCAAACCTAGGCCGACTACTTACCTTGATAAAGTGTTGAATTCTCGTCAACACTTTCATTCTGTGATATATTTGTGCTATTATCCAGAAATGATGAATTGTTATTATTATCACCACCAAGTATTGATTGAACAGAATTATCAAGGGTACTTCTAGATTCATCTAAACCATCTTCCTTTAATTGATTTACGATCTTGTTTTTCCACATTTCATGAGAGCATACTCTGGACCAATCATACCTGCATAAATATTCTTATCGTAAGTCATCAGCGATGTCCACTGATCTATCGAATAAATAAATTTTCCTATAGAATACCTTTCATTGGGATCTTTTCGCAAGAGTCCACTAATTAAATCTAAAAATTCTGCAGATATTTCTTCACTATGTACTATATATGTTATGAAGCAATGGTTACATCATCATTAATTCTTATTTTTCAATTAACAACTCTATCACTACTTAGCTACTTAGCAAGATACCCACTTGGAGAAGTCGGAAAAGGGGGATCGTTTTGTAAAATATTATTCGCCAACTCAGCAGTCGTTTCTCCTTGGAAAGGTAGATTACCTAAGTAAATATCAGTAAATCGTATAGTGAAAAATCAGTCCTATAAGAATCGCTAAAATCGTGGTAACAGCTACTAGCTACCATCAATGCCAGTAACGCCAACGATTTATTAGGTACGTTTTAGGGGTTAAAAAATTGATACTATGCAATGTACCTGTATACATTCGGTAAAGCAAACATCCCACTGACCATAAATCAGATGCAGGCGAGAACTGCCCAAACAACATTACTTCTGGTGCCAAGTATGGCGTAAATGGCATTCCAGTTTTTTTATCTGAAACTTTTTTCACATTAACTTCTTCGCTGTCACTTTGTTCATCGCTGCTATCACTGTCTGTTCCATCAAGAAAATCTAACCTTTCACCAAGCAATCGTGCATGATTGAAATTACTATATTTAATTGCCCATGTACCGTCAAGCAAGAGCTGAAATTATGAAATTTATTATTATTAAATACAAAGTCCGTGAGTTTTCGAGAATAATTAACTTTTATGTTATTCTTTATATATAAATTAGCCATCGTTATCTTTAAAAAATAATTGTTACAAATTTCTACGCGAATTGTTCATTAATTAATAAAACTAATGAAATTTCTACAATTTAGAAAATATAGCATACCTTGGAAGGCTTTAAGTCGCAGAAAACAATCCCTAAAGAATGTATAGTGTAAAGGCCTATCACTAAATCGACACCAAAATTACGGATCGATTCTTCTGGTAGGCAACCGTCTTGATTGAGTATTTCTTGGAGGCTACCTCCTGTACAAAGCTGAACTATTAACCATAAATGCTTTGAAGTTTCATACCATTCGTGAAATTCAACCATACATCGATGTTTCAGTCCCTGGCTTAATCTTACCTAAAGCGATGACATTGATTAATATTTGTTTACAGCTTTGTTGGTAATCGTTCTAATGATTTCTCATTGCCTTGATAGAGACACTAATTGTCATTATATTTATTAATACGCAGATAAATTACTGTGTTGGAAAGAGCATATGCTAGCGTCGCTATGCTTGATATAAGCTACTAGAATTGCATCACCAAAATTAGTTAGCCAGACTAATTCTAAATGTATTACTATAAAGTATAAACCATCTATGAAGATTTTTATTATTGGACTTTTACGAGCGTGTACTGCCATTAATTAAAATGAATATAACCTCAAAATATTGTACGAATAATACGAAACAATTGGTCGCAACTCACAACTAATCTATTCACTGTGGTTATAAATATTTGCTAATACATCGGCTTGTATGCTCATTCCGTCACATATCATTGCTACACCATACGTACTGTACTTACTCTGTTGGTAGTTTCTGCACGCTTGGATTTCTCAATACAATAAATAGCAACAAATTCAATAGCACCTCGTTTTCTGCCCTTATATACTATTGATCCATCACCACGTCCAATTTCATCATATAAAATATAATTCTCCATGACAGACGGCCATACACTATATGGACTACAAATATAATAACATGATATAGCTAAAATGAGTTCAATGACGAATATCTACCAAATAGACATTATCATGTTTAATTAATTAAAAGGAATGAAAGCTATCAGTTCCATCCGTATACTATCAGCATAGGTAATTTATCCGCAGAACTAATTATATGAACTAATTGACCGATAGGCTGTTTATTTATTCCAGATAATAATAATATTAAAAGTTATATAGTAAAGTTAAGTCGAGTCTATGAGAGGATTCTCATCACGCTAACTTGTACAGTAAGTTCTACTGGTGTAATCAAGTATCCATACAGTAAATAACATACGTAGTACAAGGTAGCTAATCAATATATTTATATCATAAATCAACACTTATCAGCCATGGACTTTACTAGTTCTACTATAGTACTGAACATTGTGCCATATACTTCTCTTAATAACTTCACACTATTTAACCTCTAGCGAATAATCAATAATACAGTCATCATTGATCGTAGACTGGTTATATATATACATATATATATATATATATATATTATTTGTCTTTCTCCTACAGTGCATACTAAAGATGCTGAGAGACCTATGATAGATAGGTAGTTCATTTTATTCCAAATAATCTCGAAAGTTATACAGCAAAGTTAAGCCAAGTCTATGATGGTATTCTCACCACATTAAGTTGTAAGTTCTACAAGTGTAATCCAATATCCATAAATAACATATCGTACGTATTACAAGCTAGCTAATCAATATGATGATATATCACACAATAACACTTATCAGCGATGGGCTTTACTAGTCCTATTACAGTATTGGAAATTGTGTCGTATACTTACCTTAATTCGTCACTATATGCATTTAACTTCTGGTGAATAATAGATGCGCGTATATATATATATATATCTCATAGTATATAATTAAAAATAGAAGGGTAATTATTGACTGCAAACTCTGGTAATTATTTGTCTTTCCCGCGAGCTCAAGCCCTATACAGTACTCGTATACTCAAGCTACAGTATCCGGTATATTCTCATACCTTGTATCAATTCGATTTTTCTCCTATTTTAAGACAAATAGATACTCCAAATCGACGATCCTTTCAGGCCATTCGCCTCCACATTAACAACTCGATTGATGATCCGTTTTAAGGTGGTTAAACCATTCAAAAGTACCTCAAGACTTGAGCCAAGTGTGGAGAAACGAGTCGAACTAAAGTTAATGAACTCCAAGTTATTTTATTAACGGTTATCAGCGACGCTGCTCTCCATATGCAACACTCCGCATTATGCACAGTTTATAGCACCTATACATAATCGAAGGATGGTTTCATACAGTAAACTGCTAGCTGTATCGAAGAAATGATCCGCTCGTCCAGCGTTCCGTGCTGCTAGAGTGTACAGTACAATGCACTCGGATCTCTACAGTATAATACACTGTAGTGTGGTATTGTACCGTGCAGTTTTCACATCCAGAGTGCCCTAGGCAACCCCCAATTTTTTTGAAGTAAAATACCTTATAGGCTAACGGTGATCGAGTAACTAAGTAGTAGTTTGTATGGACAAAATCTTAGTCTATACTGTCCTATACAGTACAAATGGTACAGTACCTTTCATCATTTCCTCACAGCGTGGTCGTCAAGATGGCGGAACTCGAATTGCAACCAACTGCCGAAGAGCGCGATGAATTTCAAATGGATGATGGAGACGGTAATCATTTCTGAAGGAAATGGATTCTACAAGTATTCCTTATAAACGATCAATAAATGGATACCTTTCTATACTTTGTTATAATTGTAGACTCCATCCAGAAACTAAAACAATCAGCCAAGAAACGAAAGGGTCGAGGTTTCCAAGGTTAGCCTTAAAGAAGTGCTTTGACGTTGCTTTAGTATAATGCTATTGAAAGACTCTAATATTCTCTATGGATATTCACACTGATAGAAGAACTGATTAGTGTATCATCATAATACTATTCATGATTCAGCAAAAGTTTAGTCTTGTTTGCCTCATCAATCGATCCTCTAGTTAGACTACGCACCAACCTTAGCTTTGTCATCGTCGTAATGATCGATTCATTGTAGCAAATTCATAAATGCACAATGAATTAAAAGAAATTATACAGGCAACAATTTGATGCTGACTATCAGTTTACTGTAGCTAACACTCTTGGCATGTACAATAGCGTAAATGGACGATGCACCCTTAGTTTTCTTAATCAGTTTTAAAAATTGTGTTGATTCGTCACTTCAACTTTCTACAGTTGTGAATTATCGCTAGTTCCTTTTTCGTCATTACAGCATTTTCCTAACTTACAATGGATCAATTTCCTAATTGTCTCCAATTTTAGATGACGGTGAGGAAGCGAAAGGTTCCAATTTACAATATGAATCCATGGATGTAGACGGTGACTATGCTACTGGACCCCAAAGATGTAAGTTATTGCTGGTAACATTTTGGTCTTTCGTGGTATATCTGATCACCTTGATAATGAATTTAGCTGTAGAAGGATGGATCGTTTTCGTTGCAAATATCCATGAGGAAGCCCAAGAGGATGATGTATACGAAAAATTTGCCGAATACGGAGATGTGAAAAATCTCCATTTAAATCTAGATCGTCGTACAGGTTTTATCAAGGTCAGACAATATTATAGATTCGATACCAGCCGCTCTTTTAATCAATCTCATCTTCTAATACTAGTCTAACACTAATTTGCTAGGGTTATGCATTAGTTGAATTTGAGACTAAAAAAGAAGCTCAGGCTGCTATAGATAACCTGAATGGTACAAATTTATTGGAGCAAACTATTAAGGTTGACTGGTGTTTTGTAAAAGGACCTCAGACATCGGGTCTTAAGAGGTAAATCGCTAATATTAATTTGTACCCCATTAATCTTATGCTGGTGTATATCGTTAACTTCCTTTGCTGGATGTGTTACATCTCTGAAGTAATACCATGTAATTTCTTTCTGTATTAGGAATGACAGAGATGGCCGAAGACGTTAATCTTTTGTATTTCATTGATTAAGTTCCTTATGTTATTATTATGAGCATCACCAACTCGTCTTTTGCGCTGTAATTCTACGACAGCAAAATGTTATTTCATCCAATGGTCTTTGAACGTAAATTCCTAATTATCGAGACCATGTCTTCTTTAAGTGCATGGTCACTTTACCTATGCTTCGTCTTTTACTTTGTGTAGGTAAACGAACATGTTAAATAGTATTTTATTGCATTTTCAGGTGGCAATCAGTTATCCTGCCCTACGTGTTTCATATAGTTATTTCCTAGATTCACTTGTGATAGTTCGCAGAGCTTTATGATCTGATTTTATAGTTAATACTATGACTTGTTAATTACATATACGATTGATCCTTTTACAGTATCATTAATGGCGGACATATGTAAAGCGTCCTTGTAATGTTATTAAAATTCAAGTTTCGTCTAATGTCGTTTTTAATCTCTGACTACATTTACTTTACCTATCGCTCGCTACATGACTACTGTACGTCAGCTTTGACATACTTATCAGATCGAAGGTTTTGATCGTACCAAGCTCTGCTAAAACACATGTCAGCAAAATTTGGGATTTGGTCGGTTTTCCCCTCTTTCGGAAGTAGGGCTAATAAGTAAAAAACGCAATTTATCTAGGCCTACATTTTACACTTTTGTTTGGACTTCATGAAGAATCGAAAAATGCCAAAACGGCATTTAGTGGCTTTTAGCAGATAATCCACAATCATATTACTCCTTCTAATTTCCATAGCTCACTAAGAACTGATTTTACTCGAATTTAAAATTATATTCCAAATAAGTTTCTTCGACTCGAATAACTAAATACATACTGAACAACAATTGGCTTAATTCTGGACTATTAATAATTAATTGATTAACAGATAATCCTGTTTCTAATCTTTACTAAGAATTCTTTTTTGCTCAAATTTAAAATTACATTCCCACCAGTTGCTTAAACTCGAATAACCAAATACTAACAACTGAATAACAATTCACTTCACATTAAGACTATCGTAGCAGTATATCCCCAATCTAAATTAGCACGAACCTAAAACCATGCCATGATCATATTACAAAAAAACACGCTTTCATAATACTTGATTTGTTATTTTTGTTTATTCCATACTTGGGTATTACCAGTCAATTATGAACTAGAATGCATGTTACTCCTTCATTATATAATTATTGTTCAATAGACAACGCAAAAATTTCATCCGTTAAATCAAAGCACTTCCAGACATGAGAGCTACAATCACACTATTAGTTATCCTTTCAACACTGATTAAGCATGAATCATGCTAAACTTTTAATTAAGATCCTAGTCTTATTACATCTACTGCTAAAGTGCATTGTAACCATTGTCTTATTAAACTACATATTACAAGAGTAAAGCTTAACTAGCGATAAAAAGACTGTATCAAGTCATCAAACTCAAGCCATCATTAAACTTCGTCATCGCTAGCTTCAAGGCCAGTGCTATCTGACGTTATTTCACGAATTTCACTGGTCTCAATATTACTTTCGCTTTCTTCAACCGATGTGTACAAAATACTACCCTGCTTCACTGTAGAGGTTACATCTTCCAACTGTAACGAATGAAAACGCAAATCTTGTAATTATTGTACCTTTTTAATAAGTAAAAAGCATGATGAACGTACCGTTGTCTGTTTCAGTACGTCAATATCGGAGTTTTGCATATCTGTATCGAGGAGTTCATCAGGTGTCTTGATGGGAGTATCGACTGGTGTTTCTTCCTTTCTAAGAGGCATATACCCTTTTACTCTCTCAGGCAAAACTTGTACAATTACGGTTTGAATTCGAAGTAAGTTGTCATTGATAAAAGGACGATTCTTTACATAAGTTTCCCCATATGTCATTCCATAAGCCAACTGTTCATTACATGAAAGTAAATGATAGCAGAACCAGTTATTAATATTTTATCATTGCATGTTGAACTAAGAAGCTTCATTTATACTCACTAAATTGATGATGTAAGATCGAGCAGAACAAATGTTTTCCATAATGTAAGGGTATTTATTTTCGACAACGTTAGCATAGGATTTCTGCTGTGTAAGTAAATTAGCTTATTAACTTAAGACAAGACATGAACATTATTTGTTATCATTAGTAATGCTTATAATATAGTACCAATTTAACAGAAACTGTTGATCGAATGTTGGATAATTCTTTCTTCAAGTATGAAAATTTTCCTTCAGGTCTGATATTGCTTTCCTAAAGCCGAATAAGAGTCATGTGCTCATATATTAACATGCGTTGAATAATTGAAGATTTCGTTTATGTTTTATATTTTATGACCAAAGTGAACATAGGTAACTTACAGTCTTTGCCGATGCAGTCGATTCTTCGCCAGCTACGCTTTCGTCGGTAAAAGGGCTCTTTTTGTCAAGAGATTTATCATAAGCAATCTAATAACAGACAACTTTCATTAGTGTCGTAATATAATGGAAAAAAGATTGTTAGATTGGTATTTTGTCAAGTAATTTAAGCTATTAAAAGAAATTGAAGTTTACCAAATCTACAGAGTATTTAAATTTGCTGATGATCTCGGGACCGCGTTGTTTTACGTTTTCTAGTCGAGTAACCATTTGGGTAAACAAGCGGCGTTTAACCTTGGAAGTCAGCGTGTAAATGCGATCGACTTTGCCAGTTGCGCTTTCCTCGTTTTCTTCCAGCATTTCAGTTATCTTATTGTCTTGATTAGGATCACTGGCAGTTTTCACTTCTAGTTCATCTACTCCAGGCAATATATATTCGACGGTATTATCAGTAACATCCAAAACCTTATCAATCCCATTACTGACACGTTCTACTAGATAAGATTTGCGAACGCAGTCAATATTTGCTTTCAAATTGTCTTCGAATCTTGTGCGAATCTAGAATGGAATAATTTTCCGGTTACTACTTTTCTAGAAATAATTGTTGTTCTACTCGATAATAAATTAGCAAAGATGACAAGTGACCAACCTTATCTGATGATTCCTTAACAATTGGGATCTTCTCCTCTAATTTCTCCAATTGACGACTAGCAAAACCGTCTGCCGCAACAACTACAATGAAAAATTATGTACGTAGAACGATGTTAGCCTTGCTATAAGATGACGTCTATATTCATAAGCATTGAATCTATCATTCACTAGAGATTGAAAGTAATGACCATCAAACTAATACACTCCGTCTCATACCGAAAGTACAGCGTGTCCTATTACAGACGCAGAGCCCTACTCCATAGTGATTGATATCTACGTAACTAATTCTATCCGTATACTTGTCTTTGAATTAATTATACATGATCCTGATTCACTCTACCGTAATTAGTTTACCCAATTATGTTCGATTCATCACTTTACCGTTTACATGCCTTTCAAAAAGACATCCCTACACAAATTTGTACGTACTCAGGAATTAGGCATAGACGACATACTGTATACCAACTCTTACAAACTTACTATACTACAGTATACAGTAGAGTCATTTTTGAAATGATGACATCCTACAACCTACAGTACACTACAGTTATACTTATTACTGGACAGACTACAGTAGTCTTCTACTACATACAGTCGAGTACCCTAGCGGGTGTCGATGAAATCAGAATTAGAAAAGAACTATTTCACAACTAATGCCTAATTTGACTGACTGGATTGCCCGATCTTGATCGAGATGTAGTCATATGAACATTGACCAGTAAAACGAATATTATTCAGAGGGAGTACAGTACACTTACTCTGTTGCTGAAATGGCTGCAAAGCTGAAGTCAGAATGTTGGTCACAGAAGTTTCAATCTTGTCCAAGCCCCCTTTCAACATATCGCTTTTTACTTTGGTTGTCTGATAAACACTTGAGACTTGATTGACAGCAAAGTTAATAACAGGATAACTACTAAGGCGCTGGACAGTCGCCAACGTCGACATTTCTCCGTCCATAGTCATTTCTTTTTCAGTTTTTTCTCTTTTACCGTTTTGATACCGGAATAATTTCGCAACGATTTCTCCAGCAGTTATTCAATTTTTGAATGAGTCAACTTTCGTTACCGGTGGCCCTTTTATACTGTAGGCCAACGGGCTGACAAAGGGCTTCAGTGTTGCGGTCTCTTTGCCCTGGTTGGACTTTGTACCCTGAACTGTATAGTCCATTCCTGGAAACGTGTGAATGGTTTTACAGTACAATATACTGTGGAACGGTACAGCAATATACTGTACCGTTTGTACTGTACTGCCCAACTTACAGGATTGGAAAATACAGTATTACACTAGACGATCTGGAACTTCAAACTGTGTCGGCGAAATCAAGCTCAAAGTAGATAAAATCGTCTATGTAGATGTAGCCCAATCACTCAGGGACGTCAACCTCATCCTCCTGCCTTTACATATCGATTTTGAACAGGAGTGTTCACAAATTGCAACTTTCAATTTTCCACGCCAAGTTCCCATCCAAGTTAAACGCGCTGTCCACTACAGTACAATCCTCTACAGTGCATACTCTACTGTAGACTATAGAGTTGAGTTTGCATTGTAAAATCACTCGCTAAAGGTCAAGATTTCATCATCTTTCACTATGCTCTCAGCATGACCTCTGTCCTCTAGCATAGTGTAAGCTAGCAGCGTTAGAATATTCTGGTTGAGGATGACAGTAGCAACGGATTGCTTGTTCCTATCGAAATGATGAATCACCACAATAACAATCCTTGAAGAACAAAATACAGTAGATTTGTAATTGCCATTTATGGCGATATGATGATACTAGTCAATTTGGGGATGATGTTTTGAAGATGGACGCAATCTCCTATTTTACCACCATAAGTTGCACGCGCTACATACGTGCTCTGAATGGGTCAATTCCCGCAGGTGTCACTTAGCAAGCCAAAATAAAATAGTTGTAGAGCAATAACATAGTTGAAATCAACACATTTCTAAGACGGTAGTTCTACCCAAAAATAAAACCAATAAATTGCATTTTGGCTATGAATAAAGCGGAAAAAGGTGCCATAGTACAAGCTAAAATAAAATATTTGCACTGTAATAACATAAGTATTTGAAATCAGCACATTTCTAATTGGGCTACTTCAGAAAAAGAATAATAATACCGTATAGTACTGTAGTAATAAATTGCATTACAGTCATTGCTATCATAAATAAAGTAGAGAAAGCTACTTCACTAATGTTAGGCTTGGCTGTTTACACCATCCTCGATTTTATAGCATTATTTGAATTTCACACCTAGCGTAAATACGTCAGTAGGTAGGAATGTATCGCCAGAGTACGGAAATTACCAAGACTTGTTTTGAAAATGCCCAACATAATAAAAAGTTATAAATACGACTATGAAATCCAAGTAATAGAATATCGTAATCACTCCTGACTTATAAATAAGTAAGCCGGCAGTAAACGAGCATAGTAGTCAACACTTTATAACCAAAGTAATAGAATACCGTAGGCACTTCTGACCTAACAGCAAATACGTTGGCAGTAAACGAGTGCAGTAGTCAACACTTTATCTGCGACTGTTAAAATTCTGTCCAATATTAACGATTCGCTTTTGTGTAAAATTGATCATAAAACAGTGACAATAGAAATGTGATAAATACTTTTTTATCATTATAGGATTCACTCACTGACTACGAGTACTTAACGCCATCACACTCCACTATACATGCATGGAAGAAACGGTCTAGTAATCCTACTCAATATCCTGACACTGTTGCGAAAATTCTACTACATTTCCATATTACTGTACACTATAATTGTACAAGTATTTATAATTTTATTTATGCGACTGCATAGGGATGAATCATACTGCTAAATATGCGTTGCGAAACAGCGATTAAACTAAATGGCATCAGTTACAAAATGTTAAGGTTATTTATTGACTAATCACAAAAAGCCACGAATAGTAATTCGCTAAAATTATACATTTAAAACAGAGATACCATCTACAATTTTCGTTTGGTTAGTTGATTAATTACGAGTATACATATATTATTTTTATATAAAGTTCTTTCTAAAGTTAAAACATAACAAATTATTATTGTGCCACCATAAACTCGTAAATATTAATTTGATTCAAGCGTATCAATTTGTATTGATAACTTCTGTAAGTTGGGAACGTCATCACGACATGAAAATTATTGACATAGTAGATATGACACGTTGGAAACCTATAGGTTATGAGAGCAAGATTCCCTTATTATAAAAGTGTGGACGAAAATTAATTACTGTATGGCCTGAATATGAAGCTGCAGAAAGCTTCTCAGAATATGAATAATAAATGTATATATATACGATAAGTAAGCTATATTTAGCAGCTGTGCGTTATAATATTTATATTACCTTTATTTACTGTTAAGTAAAATTCCTTCTATAGTTAAGGAACATAAGCATGCTGTTAATATGCAAATACTGTAGCGATTTACAAATTAATCTACACTAGTGCAAACTCCCGTCGCTTTGCTGACGGTTTACGATAATGTGCTCATTTAACAGATAGTAGTAACATTTGATAGACCTATCAGAGATTCAGTAACTTTTTACCGTGTACTCTTGTATAAAATCAAAATTACTAACTCCATTTCAATAAAATGCCGTTATATAGTGAATATGTGCTACTCTATATATGTTAACAACAATGTTATACAGTATATATATATACATAATATAGTTACATGTTATGTTACATTAAGAAAAATTTAAGTTTTCACCATTCAATTGTAAGGACATTGCATCGTACCCATGCAATAGCCTAAGACTTGCTTGGCTAAACAAGTAACATACTGCAAGATAATTAAGCGTTCAGAAAAACCAACCAATAAATAGCAATGGTGCAAGAGTAACGATTATTCTAATCGATAATTCATTCATTAATTAATCAATTTAACGGTTGTACAGTTCCTCTTACTTTGAAGAACACTCTGGAAATAAGATAGCTATTATCTTTCTTACAAATAAGCATAAGAATATTAAAGCCGGAAAAGCCACGGCACCAATTGCACTGAGTCCAAATTTGGATATACCGGTTGCATAGAAATATGCCGGTGCCGCAAATGAAAAAAGACCCAATGATAAAATACTAGCAAGAAGTATATAGCGACTTTCGTAGCAAGCAATAGGTACACTTCGAGCTTTGAATGCACGATAAATACATAGAATATTCAATAATCCAAATTGAGCATACGCATACACAGCAATGGCGTTATTGTTGGTCTTACAATATAAATAAACCACCTTTTTGGAGGTAACGTCATCAATACCTACAGTAATTGGATCAAATTTTAAAATCAGCATATAAGCCATACCTAGAAACATGAGAGTAAGTATTAATACAGCCAACTGAATAACAATGTTGCTTATTATGGAGCTAGTATTTTCTCCGGGTGATCGTTCGTCTTGAATTCTGTTAAGATTTGCAATTTTCATTAAAAGAACAAGGAGAACAAGGGTTGTACAGAAACTAAATGCAATAAAAGAGAGTGTACAGATCAAAGGAGTAATCGGTATTAATAGCAGGATGGGTAATACATAATTACTTAATAAGCCAATTAGCAACAACATATTAAGTAAGTAGCTAGATTCGGTAATCAAGATATTTTTTCTTCTCCTATGAACCAGAAAGCAAGTCGTTAATGTCAAGCTAACAAAAATGCTTGCAATAATGACAACTAATAGAGCTGGCCCATCGGTTATTCTTAAATGCCTTCTAAAGACCGCTAAGCAACCTGTAGCATTAGAATTTGCTGTCCAACCACGTAAGCAATCATGGCAGTGAACGGTATTTGTATAATTGGAATAATGATGCGTTGGGCATGGCGGACAGGTCCAGCAGCATCTTTCTGCAATACTAAAAATTCGATAAGTACCAGGCGGACAATCTGCACTACATTGTGATTCTGGTGGTAAAATCGCCCCTGAATGCCAAATAATCTCATTGGTTTGTAGATAGAACTTAGAAGAATTTGTAGCAATCTCCGTCGCTGAGTAGCTTCCAACAACTACCGTCTGCAGGATTTTACTACTAGGGTCAATCTGTAAATTGCAGTATTTATAAATACCTGGGCCATCTCCAGTCTTGTCAAAACGTACTGGATGTGCTGTAATCCCATTAAAGCTAACATTATAAACAAATTTATGTAATTCCTTTAGATTAATGTGCTTCGCAGCATTAACATTATCCATCACAGAACAGCTAGCGCCAGGTTTACAGTTTAACATAGTATGTAATGCATGCGCAACAGTATAAATCGCGTCAATAATATAACCAACATAGACACCATTAGCATAAAAATCATTTGTTGCTGGATTTGTAGCCTCATTAGGCAGGTTACAATCATTACCATTGTATGATTCTTTAAATATCTTTTGAAACCAAGGATTAGCCTGATTATTACAAAAATTTAACGTCTTTAAATACTGCATAAATTTTTCTATATTATGATCAGGAAGCATCACTCCGAGGCTTCCACTAACTACACTAGTTGGAAAGCGCCTGACTAATGGGCTATTTGACCAGCCAGAGACGGCTATAAAATTTCTATCAGTTAATCCTAGTCGTTCAGCCTGGCGAAAAAAAGACAATGCATCCACTGGATCACATATTAAAACTATAGCTTGAACATTTTGTTTAGCAATTAATCGCTGAATAATTGTAATCATATCTTGCTGTTTACGATAGATTTGAAACTTTGCAAAAATCGGTATGCATACTCCTAGACTAGTTGTTGATCGTAGTAGTGTATTACCCATTGCTTCACCAAAAGCATCATCTACAATCACGATTCCAACATAATTCCACCGAAATTGTCTAATAATTTGTACAATTGCATCAGCCTCGTAATCATCTGATGGGACGGTTCGGAAAAATGACTTGTATTCTGCCACATTACTTAATCGACGACTGCTAGCGCTATAACTTATTTGCAATAATTCAAAATTGCTAAGCATCGTTGCTACAGCTATTGATTCCTTACTACTTGCAGCACCGATAACAGCAGCAATTCGTCCATGCACAAAATTGGCAGTATTAGATGAATTCAGCTCTAGATCACGATTATGCTTTACGTAGTTCATGGCATATCTCAGAGCTAATTGCGATGATCTACACGTATCCCTAATATCATATCCAAAAGTTACCTTTGGCAATAGCGTTGAATCTTCATTAATCATTTTGATAGCATATATCATAGCTTGCACTTGTTGAACATTTTGGGCATTTATCTTAGAGCAATGTCCAGTTTTTGCATCATAGTCATTTAAAACGTCAAAGAATCCTCCAAGAATAAAATCACCTTGTTGGAAGGCCCTGATACCGCTAACTTCATTCCCAATGGTATTTTCTCCGTTGGCGGTGTAAGGAGATAATCCAATGTGAAAACCGATTACTAAATAGCAAGTGAAAGCTACAGAAATATCACACATCGATGATTTTGAGCTTGCAGTCGACTTTTTTAGAATAATTTGTTTTATAAATCAATATACGGAGGACAGGGAAATGTACAAAGGATAGCTTTAAAACACGTTATATATTATAATTGAGACATCAATCTACTATGATACGATTGAGGTTATATCCTTTAAATTGGTAGAATCTCTTTGGAAGTTAATATACGCTGTTACTTTGCTTTTAAAACAAATTTAAGTTTAAAAAATTGGACAAGTTTATGATAATAGAAAAGTTTCTCGAATATCCAATTGTTAACTATTTTACGAGCATATGGAATATTTCATTAGTGAGAAATTCACAAAGTACTAGTATCTAAATACAGCTAAATTTCATCACTAACTAGAAAATCTACTGTATGCTAATGTGTTATCTGAAAGTGGCAATAAGCACATATTGATCAAAATTCATCTCACCATAATTAAATTAGGTAATATGTAAATATTCAATGTACGAGTATACAGTTTTTAATAATACGTGTATATATAATGAAATCTCTATAATTTTACAAAGACACGCGTATGTTTTATAAAGTATATTGATAGTTTAATTAATTAGCACAGGCGTTCCATTATTTAATTTTATACGTAAATAATGAAACTAGTACGGATATCCGTGCTTGTAACTTGAAAAGAAAGGATCTATTTGCAAAACTACTTAATAATATTTTTATTAGTATCATATTTTATGAAGCTTGTACTATAGCTTCTATCTGTCTATGGGTGTATGAATACACTGTAAGCTTTTGCTACTCTGTTGGTATGAAAGAAAATACCAGATACGCCCGTAAAAATTCTGCAATTCCAAGTATTCATTTTACGCAATAAAATTATCAATCGCAACAGTATAATTACATGCTTTTGAATACCTCTTTCCATGTTGTCGTAAATTCCTAACGGAAGTGACTATAAAATTTACACTATTTAGGCTTTCCTATATTGCATATTCGTTGGAGCTGTAGAGATAAGCTTTCCTTCTAGCTTAAAATATGCAGAATGCTACGATTGTAACTGCAATTTACTCCCCTTATGCCAATTATAGGAATGAGGGGATAGATACAGATTTCTTCTCTCCTTCCCAGTGTTAATTATTATCATTAACAAATTTAATTTAAATAACCTAGCCATAACTCTAATTCTAACACAATTACCTACATCTTAATGATGGTTAGAGTCCGGGAATAGAATATTGTGTTTTCGTATCAGTCTATTAAAATTATGCCTAATTATTAACTAATATAATGCTTGCAGGTACATTGTTTCGGCAAGGTATACTTAAGTTCTAATAGTTGTTACCTTCGTAGAAGCTATTCAGTTTTACTAAATAATAGTTATTCTATGTTATATACGATATTTTGCATGTATCGTTGATCCAAGATTGTAATTATTAAAAAAGTAAACTGTAAGTTATTTTAACTGAAGTACCTTAAACAAACTACAATTTTAAGCGACTAGTGTAGTAGTTTCTGATATTTGTTGATTTCAGCATATGAAAAGTATATAAACCGGTGCAAAGATTTACGCTATGCAACATGAATCTAGTACAGCCTCGTAATATTTAATATGTTAAAAATGTTTACTACAGTATACTTTAAGACACACTTTTAGCAGATGGTTTATCTTGAAATTAATTTTATTTTATCCCTACTGCCAATTGGCTGACAAAAGGTAAAGGTTGCATTAATACAGGCTGCAGCGGGCGATTTCTAGAGCTCTATTAGTCCTGTATACAAAATGGAAGAGTATCTTCGATGATAATCGATATACAAACTATGCATTACAATTGGGTATTAGAAGTGAAATAAAGAAAAGATTTAAGGCTTTTTCGCTAGAAAAAAATGGAAATAATCTCCATACTCTCACTGCTAATTGAATGCAGAAATTTTGCAGAGGATAGCTGCTCCGCCATACAGTTTATTATCGCAGAACGCGTACAGTAGTAACTGGACCACTATACTGTAATGAGTCATGATTACCCAATCAATACTGAACTACTGCACACACACAGTCATTTACGGCACATTATCAAGTATCGCCATAGAAACAGTTTGCGCATGCCAGGCACCATCAAGGTATTAATTAAAGTGCAGGCATGCTTGCAAATCCTGCACGAGAACTTTATTCGCTTTTGGAGTAGAATGAGCTCGGCAACTAGTCGTCGGCAGAAGCCGAATATTCTTATTGCTGGTACCCCTGGTACTGGTAAAACAACAATATCCAAGCAGCTGGAAGAAATGACCCAATTCAATCACATCGAAGTTGGAGAATTTGCCAAAAAAAATAATTTGTTAGAGTCGTGGGATGCAAAGTACAATTGCCACATCATCGACGAGGATAAGGTTAAGATAGCTACAGAATGCTACGCAAATGCACTCATTATCTACAGTATGTAACACTATATACTACGAAAAGAGCAGCAATCAGCCTTGTTCCATCTCCTACTTGTAGCCTATAGCACACTTATTAGTAGAAGTATTAATTAGAACGAATAGATTTTAATGACGAGACCGAATCGTGATGCTGCAGCCCTGCCTAACTAATGCAATGAATGAAGGAACGTACTAAACTTATTAATGTATCATTAACCTTAGGTCGTTGATAAACTGGAACAAGTCGTACCTGCTGGTGGTTACATCATCGATTATCATGGCTGTGATTTTTTCCCAGAGCGATGGTTCGATGCGGTTTTTGTATTGAAAACGGATAACACTATCTTATATGATCGATTGCTAGCAAGGTATGAATCAATGCAAAGAAACGATGATAACGGTAGATTGTATAGAATGCGAGTGTTATCTACGAATATTGAAAATAAAAGATTCGGAAAGAGTGTTAGTAAAGCTGCATGTTTCGAACCTGACAGTTGTTAAGTAACTTAAGCTACACGTAAAAGCAGGATAAACTATTAGAGATAAATTGCAGTACAGTCATTCATACAGCAGATCTGCAACTGAATTCAATGGCTACATTTGGTAGGTAAAGACCAGCAGATTATTTTCTTTATTTATCTGCCTTGTCATTACGGTAAAAGTAATTTCAGCCAGATTACATCCTTTACCTGTCTGTTAATTGCGTTTAATTATTCTAGAGCGTACAAAATTCAGTAAATCACGAATTGCAATATACAAGAATTTTAGATGATAGAATATTTAATTGAATATCGCAATATCGGAAGACTTTACAATTCTATAAATCTTAATTTGGTAATTCTTATGACATTTGCTCAACGCCATTTACGATAAATAATCCTTTCATGTACCACCAATTTTATACACTGTACATATTTATCCTATGTGCAGGGGCTATGATGAAGCCAAAATTCGCGAAAATGTAGAGTGTGAAATCTTTCAAGAAATTGTATGCGAAGCACAAGATAGTTACAGAGAAGACGTAGTAATGGAACTTCAAAATGATTCACTAAAAGATATTGAAAGCAATGTTAACCATATAAGGCAGTGGATCGATAGCTGGACTGGTGTTAAGAAATAGCGGAGTATTTTTTCTCATATCAATGTATGATAGGCAAGAATCTGTTAATTTAAATTCGATGCGGTATTTGATGAAACATCCTGACCTTACCATTCATAACATTACAGACAATAATTGCCTGTTAATTGTATCTACTCTCGTCTGTATTACTGGAATATTTGTTAAATTCTATCATCATTTCTTTCTATTTCGTGAAGATTTTAATGGTCGAGTGGCATATTCGTGATATGTATGTACTTGATAGTAATACATTGTGAGCTTTCAAGTTTTAAAGGATGACGGCAAATGCGTACTGGTTTTATTTGCTCGTTAAGGTTCTTCGTTATGAAAGTGTAAAAACTGGCGTATACTCGTATATTGTAACATTTAAATTCTCGGATGGAGTCGCGCAAGCAATAATAATTCTTAACTGCATTAGTGTACATTATACCGCATGAACATTGTAGTAGGTGAAGGAAAATGAGAGATTAATCGATTTGCCATTACTCTCAAGTGGATTTATTGCACAAAATGGAGTGGTACATATTATTGTTACCGCATTAATGTTAGAAATAAACCAGATAAGAATATTTCTTGTATTCGATTGATAGTTAGCATTCATTGCCAAACCTTTGCTTCTGTAAGATGAAGCCAAAAATTAATCCTACTCAAAAGTTATACCGCATCTTACACGTTTTAAGAATTGGATTGATATATAAATAAATAAGGAAGCGCGGAGAAAGTAAAACATCAAATTTCAATTGAAATGCTGAAAATAATCTAGATTTAGGCATTACATTGAGCTACCCAGCTGCACGCCAGAATTTCAATCAGCAAGCAATATGTATGTGTTTATTTGCATGTATAACATAAAATAAAACCTTTAGAAACTGATGATTTTAGGATTATGTCAAGTAAAGTAAAGAATAATGCTTGGATCATCGAATGCAATGTGCTACATCTACATCTCAAGGTTGTAGAATCGCTCGTTATTCGGTAAAGATCTCATGCGGCTTGAGTAATGATTAGTTGATTTTCTGTGTAACAAACTATTACTAATTGAGGTTGTATGTATATCGCAAACAAATTACGTTTACTAAAATAAATTATGACTAACAGAATCAGATAAATTCGCTCGTGTTTGAAAGAGTAGATATAGTCAGCATAAGTTTACTTTCGATTCTTCAGAAATATGTTTCTTATGGTGTGTTACATCTCTTACACGATTTATTAAGATTTATATAATTCAAGCGTGATTATGCTAGAGCTAGTGAAATCTAAGCTCAATATTATTGTAACAACATTTGAATAATAAATATCGCTAGCAAATATAGACACTACAAAGCTATCACATGATTACTTAGCAATCTATGGCATAAATTAGAATTGAACTGTATATAATCGCAGCATTACAGATTGGTTGATCAATTAATTAAGCAATTTTTAATAGACTATCCTTATTATGTTGTGTACCGGTAATGTACGCATACACAGATAATTTTTACATAATCTGGATTATCGCAAAGAGGAAATGGGTCGCTAAAACGTCATTTCAAATGTTTGAAAAACATATATTGTATTAGCTCTCTAGATAATCAGGCATAAAGCTGCAGAGCGTTGTTCTCAAAATTACATAAAGGAACTACTTTAAAAGTTACAATTCGTCGCGATCAGGTTCCATTTCGTTAGACTCTTCGGTCTGGTAATGCCAGTTAGGGAAAAGTTTAGAAAATTGCCCGTAAGGTAGTTCGTGCACCTCATTAATTGATATCTTGCCATTTTTATCCTTATCAAAAGCAGAAAAAACATCGATAAATTTTATCTCGCCAACTTCACAATCCAATAGAATTTTTCTGAATTTTTGCTTGCTAGCCATTTTTCGCAGTAACATTGCATCAAGGATTTGCTTCCTAATTGCAATTTAAATCATCAATGCAAAGTTTAACTGTAAGCATTGCAAAATTCATGAGCTAAAACAATTTTCTTACACTCTAATTTTTGTAACAGAACTGAGCACACTGACGATCACATTAAGTATTTCCGGTTAATATCGCTGTATTCTATCAGTACTATACTGTATACCTAATCTACAAAATCAAAGGTTCCAATTAAAGAATTTTAGCTGAACCTTAATACTTCGTATGTTGCAAACTCGTAATCGACTGCTTTTAAGTAGGTGTTATCGTTATTATTCTTGCAAGTAGTTCGATTAAATCTTGTTAGAGGAGTCCACCACATATTTACAGCCAAGTTACTACCGTACGATCGAACATGATGAAGCCAGCTATAGAAAAAGAAAATTAGAAAATTCAGTATATGAGGATTAAGCTGGAGAAATAGTTTTAAATAAGATATCGCTGGCAGTAAAAAGGAGAAAGTCTTTACCGTGTCGCAAAAACAGTTATACATCGGCAACAGAAAACTTACTAATGAGGTATGAAAATGCAGTCACCAGCCGACAGTGTAGTTTTATATAATTCTATTTTTAGTAGATCTGAATATGTATTGAGATCAACTTTGTCAACATCCATATTGCTAAATCCATTATTATCTACGATGCCGCTATAGTCAGTATCCTGTAATAGCATTGGAAAAAGAAGCCAAGATAATTTTAAAATATTCTAATAGATAAATACTGTGTTTCTATGCTATATTCAATTCGATATTCATCACTAGTAGGCATGATTAGTGGCATCTCATCACAGTTATTATTATATTACAACCATTGCTAAATTTTATTAGCGAAATGAATAACGTAGTGCATAAGCATGAAAAATATAGAAATATCGTATTATAGTTATTAGCTACCCTATCAACCAAGATAAACTCCTTAAATCCGCGAAATAAACAGTTCAAATTGTCCGATCCATCGTTATGTAGAACTGATTTGGTGCCACCGCTGCTAAACCACATGACAATATCAAGCAATTTCTCAGCAAACCCACCGCAAGAAACGCAAGGCAGCAATCTAATATCCTCTGTACCAGTTCCATCAAATACATTTGATCAAAGTTTAAGATTTATTAAGCAAAAACAATCCCAACCGATATATCAATATCAATACTACAACATCCACAGGAAATCTTTTAATTTATTTAAAGGAAGAATTTGAATATCACTGATATAAGCAATACATCTCAAAAAAGTTTACCTCGCATTGCCATTGGAATTGTATGGACAACATACAAATCTTCCGTTTTATATGTCTTAATAAACCTCCTTATACTGGTCATAAAGTTGCCTTTGGATCTATTCTCTTTCTTTCCTTCTTCAACCAGAACTTTAATCTTGCCAAATTTCTCACTGTAGATGAATAATGATAATAACATTACATCATAACACATTGAAATATACAATATCTAAGTTATGAAGTTTGAAACAATTGCATATCACCGTATGGTTAAATTAATAAATTGGCTGTATTTTTCCAATCGTATCCGAACTAATAAGATAGTAAACTATATGCAAACCCTTTCATTAACTATACAAAAGTATTTTCAAAAACATTATCTGTAAATATTATTCTATGTTATGCATCGATTCAGTAGACTTATAATGCAACAGTTGCCTTAGGTGTTCTCATCATATCTGTCTAGGTAATATATCATTTTGACTGTATAATCATAAAAACTCTTAAACAAGGTATTAATAAATACTATCTACAAGGGTAGGAATACTTTAGGACACGATAAGCTTTAAATCCTTAATATGACACTGATAATTTAGGGCCTTCATTCATTAACTTTATCATATCGCATTGATTTTTTAATTTAACTGGCTGCATCAGGATTTAGCTTTCGTAAATTAGATTGTCTGAAAAAACTTATGACGCAGTTCAACCATCGAAATAGTACCCGACTCGTAATAAATTCTGCATATATCGATCCCTTTAAGATAACCTTAACACGATTCCGTAACAGCATCCAGCAAGGCTATTATTTCCACCTTAAGAAGCTTTTAAGACTTTGGCATACAGCCGAAAAGTATTACCATAATCCTTACTATTATTCTAAGATTGGTGTGATAGCACTATATGTATCCATATCAATAACGGGGAATATCTAAAGTAATGTATTACTATAACCATGAGATATACTACCGGAGAAAACTAAAATTGTAACATTATGTTTTTAACAGCAAAAACGAAATTTTCTTGTTTACAGTTTCTACAATCATTAATTGAATTACGTTAAATATTCATCCGTCCATAAATCAAAAGCTGGAATTGCTCTGGCTGCATTACGAAGAACCACAGGCTTACCAGGCTTTGAATAAAGGGCATAGAATATATCTGGAGTAGGCATCGATTTCAATTCAGGGATCGGTGTTAGAGCTCCATGAGATCCCAATGGTTTCATATGGCCTCTAGTAAATGCATCTGATGGGCTATGAATTTTAACGCTAGCTTGACAATAAAATGAAAACAGCATTAAAAATACTAATATCTGAACGCGAATCCTGCCTAAAGCAGTGTATGCCATTGCGCTTCAGTGGATAAGTAAGGTAAATGTTGATAACGTTTACGAACAATAATTAATGGAGGCTTTCCGTACAAATAGTCGCCACTACTACGTGACTCCTTCTAATCCCTTCACATTAATGAAACTCTTTTAAGAATTTTACTTGCTATGGTCTATTGACAATTGATCAATTAATTATTCGATCATGTCATTTTTTCTACTGCTTTATCAATATTCCGTAGACAATGAAGTATCTTTACACTACCGCTATTTAGCGGAACACTCCCATGTAACACTTGTTGCCTGGAAACGATCAGATAGCAAGGCACTGGTATCAATGCCGTTGATCTAATAATTTGCTTTACCAATTGTAATGCAATATAATTCTGTCCAAGAATTATAATAGAAATCACAATAGCTACTTTATCGTAGGAAATAATATATGTGTGCGAGGAATATGACCGAAATTAGATAATGCTTCTTGATGAAGCAGTGATCGACAATTAAGCGAGTACTTTGATTAGTAAACATCATCTTGATCAATACACGATACTGTACTAATGTGATTAGAATTGTTGGAATAAGATTACTTGGCAAATGAATGAGAAGTATAGTACGTTAGCTTCTATAATTTATCGATTGATTGATTGGTTGGCATAAATGTTAGTATAATTTAGAAATCATCTATTATGGGGAATTGAAGACATTTCGAAGTGTCGTTTAAAAGTAAATTCCAAAACGTACAAGATAAAAATATACTATACTTTATTCGCTTTTAATGTCAGATAATGTAGTACCCTAATAAATCACCGTTATCGAGACGGTCAGAAGGGTTTACTTAATCCACTTTATGAATTATCGCATGATTAATTGATTGTGCTATATTAAAGAAAATGGCCGATTATTATATGCCACGGCATATATAAAACTTCCGAATTCCCACATAACCTGCATAGTCATAACGCTAAGACGAAATTTGCGGCCAAATTTTTTACTTTTGTACCATTAATTACCTCACTAATGCAGTATACTTAGTAAATGTTTAAACACAAATCGCATTAACTGTAAATCACTTCTGGTGACAAATTTCTAAAATTTCTGGCCTTGCGTTACATTAAATATTACACTTCGTATTATAACTCGTCACGCTGAGGTTCCATTTCTTCTTCTTCTCCTTCGGGCTCGTATTGCCAATTTGGAAATAATTTTGAAAGTTGCTCATAAGGCAGCTCTTGTACCTCATCGAACGATATTGCGTCATCTTTGTTGGAATCAAAAGCTGAGAAGACAACAGAAAATTGGATTGGACCGACGTCTGATCGTTTCAATATCTTCTTAAATCCCTGCTTTGTAGCCTTTTTATGTTTTGACATGACACCAAGGATTTGATTTCTACGTTCAATATAAATTATTATGCACTGAGCCATACGAAAGCTAATGTAAAAAGTGTAGGAGGCATTGCATACTGATTTACAGACACAAAAAATGTTATATTTGCAAGAGTGTAGTTATCACCATACTAATTCTACTGCATATAATAGTACTGCAAAAAGAAAGAGCAATTTTTTGGCAGCTAAAAATAGAATTTTTCTTAATGAGTAATCCGTACCTTAATACTTCATAAGTTGCGAATTCATATTTAGCAGGGTTTAAGTAGGTATCACCTTTGTTTTGCTGACAACTAGTTTCATTAAATTTAAATAGTTGAGCCCACCACGTATTCACTGCTAAATTACTATCGAAAGATCGGACTTGATGTAGCCAACTACAAAAATTAGAAAGGTTAATGTCTGAAGGTTGATTGTAAAAATAGTTTTAATTAAAAAGATACTAGAAAGGAAAGGCTCAAGTAAAACTAGATCGTGAAGTACAAGGTAGTGCAATACAGCTTACAATTGAGGGATAAAAATGCAATCACCGGCCGATATCTTAGCTTTATACAAATCCATGTGCATTAGATCTGAATATTTCTTAAGGTCAACCTTGTCAACATCCATATTACTAAAGCCGCTATTATCAAAGAGAGCATTGTAGTTGACATTCTATAATTGCATCAAAAATAAATAAAGAGACAACTTTAAAGATAGCGGTGAAACATAAATACGTAGATATCGATTATTTGCGTTATTGAGCCCAGAATTCAATCTTTGATCATATCATTATTGGTATCTAATCATAATACCATATTTGGATGCGTCATATTGATAGCTATCAATGATACTAATAACAAAATGTTTCACATTCTCGTATAGATTAAGATTATAGATTATAAGTATTATACTCTTGTCAACCTTATTAATCATAATGAGTTCTTTAGAACCACGGAACAAGCAGTTTAAATTTTCTGATCCATCGTTATGAAGAACTGATTTGGTACCACCACTGCTAAACCACATGACAATATCAAGCAGTCTCTCTGCAAATCCACCACAAGAAACGCAGGGTAACATTCTAATATCCTCTATATGTATTATCGAATACATTTTAGTCTAACTGAAATTTTACTTATAATAAAATGCCAGCCACAACTTGTACATAGCCATTAACTAGAAATCATTTTTAGTTTAAACAATTCCAAAAAACTATTCAATAAATTATAAGGTTAACTTAATGGTATACAAGATGTTTCTTCTTCCAAAGATATAACTAGCCTTTAACAATATAAATTCCCTATTTTAACATTATTTTATGAATTGTGAAACTATTGCAATCAAATGATCATCATGTATGAAAGAAGAACAATATAACTCAAAAATCTTAATAAAGTTACGATTATACAATATACAGCATTTAATTAAAGCAAAACTAGTTTCATAAACGATATTTGACCGATAAAAGTAATATATTAGAAATATAACTAACCTCGCATTTCTTTCGGGATCGTATGAACAACATATAAATCTTCAGTTTTATATGAGCTAACAAACTCTTTTAGAGAAGTCATAAAATTCCCTTTCGATCTATTCTCTTTTTTACCTTCTTCGACTAGAACTTGAACATTACCGAATTTCTCGCTGTATATTAATAAATATTGTGACACGATTCGTGAATGTATTAGAACTTTTTAAAATATTACATTAAATTGCAAACAATTTTATACATATAACTACTAGATCTATTAAATATCAACAATTTCGATAGTAATCGAAATTAATAATAAGAAAATAATCTTAGCGTAACATATTTCATTAACTATTTATAAATATTCTTAAGACATCGTAAGTAAATATTAATTTACACCATGTACCGACACAGTACATTATTTACGGTAATGTCAAACTAGTTTACATATATTCGTTATATATTTTATTGTGCTACAGACTTGCTCCAAATGAAATTATAAAAATTGATGACAAACTAAATAATTTTAAAGTATTATAGTGTGTACATACAAATACGATATAAACTATCAGCTAACGATGAAAAGTCATTAATCGTATAATTCGATACTATCAATCTAAGATCTCGATTTGTTAACTTCTTTATAAAGTAAATCGATGTAGTTATATCTAAATCCCGGGAGTTATACTACATCCAAATACAGTATTTATAACTAATACTTTATTACTTCGTAGCCGGTCTTTAACTAGTTAATGCTATATTCTGTATGCATAGTTTATATTAAAGTAGAATCTTATATCGTTATATCATGTATAGAACTTACTCCAATCTTGTTAATTTCTAATATATTTATTACGTATATGAAAAGCTTTCATTGTATAAAACGCTAGATCAATGATTACTTCGACGTCGTTTTAGGCTATACTGATAATACAGGTCTATCTCTATAAACGAATTACTAATTGATAGATAGAAACTATCGGTACAAATTGATTATTAATAGTATGATTAATAACATGATTTAACATCTACGGCGATAATAATTCCTTTTACGACTTTTACGATCTATCAGACTATCGATTATCAAACTACCTTAGATATTCATCAGTCCATAAACTGAAAGCTGGAATCGCTTTGGCTGCATTACGAAGAATTACAGGTTTACCAGGCTTAGTATAAAGATCATAAAATGTTTTTGGATTAGGAATAGAAGTTAACTCCTCTACGGCCAAAGGTTCTCGATGAGATCCTAATGGTTTCATATGACCTTTAATGAAAGCGTCTGATGATACATCAACCGTGGCTCGACAATAATATAAAGATAATATTAAAAGTATTATCTGGATACGACTATTTCTAAAGGTAGAGTATGCCATGATACTTTGCTGGACGAAATAAAAATAAATATTTAAAGCTTTTTACGAAGAAAGACTAGGGAGTTGTTGCATAAATGCGGACGTGAGTCTTTCACTTAGATTAAATATAGCTTTTTTAAGAATTTACTTTGTCGTCGCCAGTTGACAATGGATCAATTAATTATGCAACCGAATAGTTCCTTTGGCAGATCCGTTCATAATATAGGTTACATATTGATCAGACAATAGACCATACTACTACTCTAGAGGAACACACCCATCTAACACCTGTTGCTTAGTAACAATTAAACCATTCGATGAATAAAGCATTCCTAATAAATGAACTTGTCGATTTAGTTATTTGCCTTATTGTCGGCAAAGTTGCGAAATTCATGAATGTTAATAGAAATCAAAGGGGCTATGAAGTGGCAAGCAATTCCGATTTTGAAAATGCAATAGAAATTGGATTAGACTTCACCGAAAGCAAGGAAAAGTAGTTATAGGAATATTTCTATGTACAAGTACTCCATTAACAAAAAATAATAACGATTGAATGTTGTCACATTCAGAGACAGCAATAAATGAATGAAAGATACTTTGCCTAAAATTGTTCGATCACCACGGCATAAATGATTACCCGCATAGCTAAAAAATTATCGATTTGTGAGAATTAATAACGTATAGAAATTATAAATTAAATCCAAAAATGTACACGAATGTCAATATTGTACATTAATTTAGCTACTGTACTTTAGATTAGTAGTAACATACTGTATATGTATACTAAATAAGAAAGTGAAAATTTGTAATACTTACTGCATATAACTTGACATTAAACGATTAGTATTAAAATGGTATAGAAACTACAGATAGTTTTGAAGGTACAGTTCACGAAAGCCTTCCTGACTGTATACTATTGTGATATTCTGAATGGATGCTATTTTTATTATATTGAAGATAAAGTGATAGTTCTAATTAGATGAAAGTATTACGGCAGCGAAGAAGAAAGATCGAAATTTATGCATAGACCATGTTATCTACATGCAGACTAAAGGCTTGATTATAAGTAATAAAAATACTCGTATTTTTCTATAACATTATCAGCGAAAATTTTATATACTATCGAAAAATAAGCAGCGCAGTAGTTATGATATCTAACTGAATTAGTGAATCTTAAGTAAGACTGGAAATGTTTTATCTATATCTTAAAGTTGTAATGTCGCTCTGAGAGCCTACGCAAATACACATACCGAATTATCTACCTATTGGGACTAATAATGCTTGTTTAATGATCTGCTCATCGAAGTATCGTTAACAAAAATTGTAGATACGTACAAATAGTAAAATTTGTAATTAGTAAAAGGAATCCTGATAAGACTGAATGGAAAAATTTTATATATAATATACGTATAATGGAATGGATACTATAGAAAAAATAAGTCACAGAATCTACACTCCGTGCTTTAATTTATTTCATTTTGTTACTTTTACATTGGTTTGACACGTATTTTAATAATAAGAGTACTAAATCATGATAATGTTGCACTGTCATCCGTGTATTGTGTGGTCGTAGACATAAACTAAAAGAGATCAAATATAATCGTAGAAGAATTAAAAACACTTCATCATCTTTGATCATCACAATTTATGCGTATTGATTGAGTGCATGGTTTAAATAAAGTGGCTTAATCATCTCGGTATACAGCATGTATAAATTTCGACACCACCTTACCCAGGTGAAGACAATTTTCAGAAGAAGTGAAAAGTTAAAATACTGCTTTGATACACAGTGTGAGCGGGGACGTACGGTAGTAATTACTAAAATATAGTATATTCCTAGCAACGCTTGAAATATACATATATTGCAATAATTTCATAATGATTAAGTCAGATACTTTGCGCCAGTGTCCTTATAATTTTATAAAAATTATAGCTAACATTACAATTCGTCACGTTCAGGCTCTAGTTCCTCAGCCTCTTCAGATTCGTAATTCCAATTTGGAAATAATTTAGAAAACTCTCCATAAGGTAGGTCTTGCACCTCATCAAATGATACTACGTCATCTTTGTTGGAATCAAAAGTAGAGAAGACGGCTGGAAACACAATTGGTCCAACCTCACATCGTGTCAATATTCTCTTAAATGTTTGCTTTGTCGCCCTTTTACTTTTTGGCATATAATCAAGGATTGAATTCCTGTAATAAAGTTAAATTATTATACATTCAGTCCGATAATAGTTAGCATAAAAATCTAGTAAATATATCATAGCATAAATATCCTTGTTACACCCACAAATTTACAGCATAGAAATGAATTATAGTTATAAGATTTATTCAGTTGGTATTATTGAAGCTCAAGGCTGTACACTTCTTCAAAGAGAATAATTTAATTCGAACCTTAATAGTTCATAAGTTGCAAATTCGTAATCAGCTGTATTTAAATAGTTGACATCCTTATTTTTCTCGCAACTACTTTCATTAAATTTTAATAGCTGAATCCACCACATATTCACAGCCAGGTTACTGTCGTAAGATCGAACTTGATGAAGCCAACTATAAGGAAAATTAGAAAAGTTCATCAATAAATCTTAAGTTAAAACAACTTCTAGTAGAATCAGTGATAAAAGCAAAAGGGCCAATTATAAATATTACTGTATCATAAAATATGGGAATGGAATTTTGGCTTAGGACTTACAATTGGGGAATAAAAATGCAATCACCAGCCGACATCTTGGCTTTATACCACTTCATGTGGATCAGATCAGAATATTTCTTGAGATCAACTTTATCGACATCCAAATTACTAAAGCCATTATTGTCAAAGATTGCATCGTAATCAACATTCTATAACAGCATATAAGAAATCAAAAGAAAAGACAATTCAAAAAAATGTAGTAGTAAATGGATGTTTAAATTTACTGTATGTTTATAATATTTAGCTTAGAGTTATTTTACATGACGAATGTATAATTGCAACATTTTTTAATAAGCCATTTCAAAGTCTATTGTCAAATCTAATTAACGAGACTAACGTGAAAGATCTTACGACCTTATAGAATTATATTAACTGTTATGTACCTTATCAATCATAACAAGTTCTTTAGTACCACGAAATAGACAGTTAAGATTTTCATATCCATCATTATGAAGAACTGATTTGGTACCACCACTACTAAACCACATGACAACATCAAGCAATTTTTCAGCATATCCACCGCACGAAACGCAAGGCAGCATTCTAATATCCTCTACGTATGTAATAACAAATAAAATTAATTAAATTAAAGTTTATTTGCGATGGTAAGTATACGCCATTTAGTGCGTAATAGTTACATGAATATATCGCCAACATAAAATGATACTGAGATCTTATGATTTATTTTACATTGTTAAGGACATCTTGTCTATGAAGTTATAATGTCATCAAATTTATTATTTATTAAACCTAGAGTATCGAATCCTTTATCATATGTCAATTTAGCGATTTATTAATAGCAGATGAAACTTTAACTAGATGACTACCAGAGTCTGAATTAATAAATGCAAGAAGTAATAACTGGTAAAGTAGAGAGGATATTTAGATTGTGCCAAGCTTATTATAACTACTTTGATCCTAATGTAGAGTCATAATGCATTTAAAGTTAGCGATACAGCTTACCACGTGTAATATTTCGACAAAAATTTCTAAACTGACTTCATAACGATATTTGACCGATAAAAGTAATATATTAGAAATATAACTAACCTCGCATTTCTTTCGGGACCGTATGAACAACATATAAATCTTCAGTTTTATATGAGTTAACAAACTCTTTTAGAGAAGTCATAAAATTCCCTTTCGACCTATTCTCTTTTTTACCTTCTTCGACTAGAACTTGAACATTACCGAATTTCTCGCTGTATATTAATAAATATTGTGACACGATTCGTGAATGTATTAGAACTTTTTAAAATATTACATTAAATTGCAAACAATTTTATACATATAACTACTAGATCTATTAAATATCAACAATTTCGATAGTAATCGAATTAATAAGAAGAAAATAATCTTAGCGTAACATATTTCATTAACTATTTATAAATATTCTTAAGACATCGTAAGTAAATATTAATTTACACCATGTACCGACACAGTACATTATTTACGGTAATGTCAAACTAGTTTACATATATTCGTTATATATTTTATTGTGCTACAGACTTGCTCCAAATGAAATTATAAAAATTGATGACAAACTAAATAATTTTAAAGTATTATAGTGTGTACATACAAATACGATATAAACTATCAGCTAACGATGAAAAGTCATTAATCGTATAATTCGATACTATCAATCTAAGATCTCGATTTGTTAACTTCTTTATAAAGTAAATCGATGTAGTTATATCTAAATCCCGGGAGTTATACTACATCCAAATACAGTATTTATAACTAATACTTTATTACTTCGTAGCCGGTCTTTAACTAGTTAATGCTATATTCTGTATGCATAGTTTATATTAAAGTAGAATCGTATATCGTTATATCATGTATAGAACTTACTCCAATCTTGTTAATTTCTAATATATTTATTACGTATATGAAAAGCTTTCATTGTATAAAACGCTAGATCAATGATTACTTCGACATCGTTTTAGGCTACACTGATGATACAGGTCTATCTCTATAAACGAATTACTAATTGATAGATAGAAACTATCGGTACAAATTGATTATTAATAGTATGATTAATAACATGATTTAACATCTACGGCGATAATAATTCCTTTTACGACTTTTACGATCTATCAGACTATCGATTATCAAACTACCTTAGATATTCATCAGTCCATAAACTGAAAGCTGGAATCGCTTTGGCTGCATTACGAAGAATTACAGGTTTACCAGGCTTAGTATAAAGATCATAAAATGTTTTTGGATTAGGAATAGAAGTTAACTCCTCTACGGCCAAAGGTTCTCGATGAGATCCTAATGGTTTCATATGACCTTTAATGAAAGCGTCTGATGATACATCAACCGTGGCTCGACAATAATATAAAGATAATATTAAAAGTATTATCTGGATACGACTATTTCTAAAGGTAGAGTATGCCATGATACTTTGCTGGACGAAATAAAAATAAATATTTAAAGCTTTTTACGAAGAAAGACTAGGGAGTTGTTGCATAAATGCGGACGTGAGTCTTTCACTTAGATTAAATATAGCTTTCTTAAGAACTTACTTTGTCGTCGCCTGTTGACAATGGATCAATTAATTATGCAACCGAATAGTTCCTTTGGCAGATCCGTTCATAATATAGGTTACATATTGATCAGACAATAGACCATACTACTACTCTAGAGGAACACACCCATCTAACACCTGTTGCTTGGTAACGATCAGCACTGTACTAGTTGATGAGTAGAGCGTATGCATTAATAATGGATCGCTGATTCAATTATAGCTAGTGGCCTTATTATATGATAAGTTATTACATACATAGATAATAATAATAATAGTTACAATACTTATTAATAGAAAGATATTAGTGAAAGGATGGAAGATTGGTTAGATTGCATAGAAAGGTAATGACTGATAGCCATAGTACCGTACTAGATGACAAACCCTGAGTACAATCTGATAAATGCATACTGTTGCATCGAAATCATCTAACCAATGAATAAATAATAACAGTTTGACTTTTGAAACTTTTCAATTGATGTAAAAATTTTACATATTTCGGTAAACAATCAGTTTTGGAAATTGAGACCGTCTAAAAATATGGAAATAGAACCAAATGAGTAACGTACTATATTAGTTCAGGATGAATGCGTGCATTAAAAATTAGACTACTGTAGGGCAAGTGAATAAGATATCAAAAAATTAGTTAAGATGAATCGGTAAGCAAAATTTATAAAATTTATTTTAGTATTTTAAAAGTAATAAAGTAGCAATTGCCAAGAAAATTATGTACTGGATTTATAAACGATACTCAATATATCTAGGACATTTACTAGCAAGAGCTAAAGTGCAATTACCTAGTAGTTACAAGATGGGATTATGTACAAATTAGCGCATCATCATCTAGTCTAATGTCAGTTCAAGGTGCAGTATGATTCTGCGATATTCCTTTTAGAACGTTCTGGTATCGTAATAGTCTGAATGCTACGTTTAAAGTTCGTATTTTGTGTAATAAACACGGTCTTTGGCCGAACGTGTTTGGTATGCAATAAACAATGTCATAAAATAATAGCGCATAGTTTTCACATAATCAGTCACAATTAAATTATCCTAAGAAAATGGATAACAAATATCTTACACCAAAATTATTCGAGCAATCTTCATTATTTGAACCTGAACATCAGATAGCCTATCGGTTTCGAGTAATTTAATGTAGGGGATATCGCTACGTGGAGCAACAAATATGAATCATTCTAATTACGTGTATAGTCGTACAAACGTTATCCTTTTAAATTTAGCTCATTTATTTTAATTTAAATTTCCATGGTAGCCAATCATTTCGTGTTGTGCCTTTAATTCTACAAGCATTCCGTAATCTATTTTCTAGTTAATTGCTACTTTGCAAATGTAAGTACAAAAATTTGGAAATAATACTCTTCAACTATGACTGTTCAATGCTGTAAAACACAACACTGGGTATTGTAGATGATTCAGTATATGACAGTTAATAAATAGCTTTAAGCTATATTTCGAAAACAGTAAAAGTATAACAGGCGTAAAATCCATGGAGTAGAATGGCAAAATATTACACGTTATCTAACATTAAAGTTTTACATTTTGACATATAGAAGTTAAGGTATTGGTATTACATTATTTATCTGCACTAGATAACAACTCGTTCAGTTGAACGGAATGTTTGAGTTTGCTTATGCTTCCTTAGCTGCTTTGATACTTTAAGCACAGTTGCAGAAAGGTAAATTAGCAGGACTAAGTACATGGTAGAGTACTCGTATAAATACTTTTCAAGACGTGTGAGTGTTAGTAGGAGCTGAATAACATTAGCGAAAGAACGAATTGCATATCCTATGCTCAAGTAACAGGAAGGTAATGATCAAGCATAGCAAAAGCATTCTCGATTGATAAATTGTAATGCGGATGTTTTATTCATGCCAACTTGTTAAAGCTTTGCTACCATAAACTTATACCCAAAGGCGTCGCAGCTATATGAGTGCATGCATACTATACTTTATATGCACGTCCATTTCGAGCTTCAAGCTCCGTGCTATGTAGTAGGTTTGACTGGAAATGATGCGATATTTGTGACTTTTTCCGTTGGATTATGTCTTACTTATGACACACAAAGTAACCCCACACAATATCAGCGATGTACCTAACCATAATCTAATGCCACCATTTAATTTCTCTCCTAAATAGTACCCGGTTAAGGCAGTAAATACAAACGTTAAGGAGTTAGCGACAGGAATTGCAAGAGATAAATCAGCTTTTGACAGGGTAACATAATATATTAAGGATCCGATCTGATTGATGAGAATAGGGTAAAATCTTTTCCAGTTTGTCACTAGGTTCTTGAAATCGAGATAGAAATTGAACAGTCGATTGGATCCTTTATCCAACTTGGCTTGGTGAGGATTATCATTAGCCTTTTTAATAAGAGGATTAGTGCAACCCCAAAAGAGAGATACCACTATAAACGATATTGTACATTCAATGATATCATTAAGAGGCATCATTTGAACGTTGCAATGCCAAATTGTGTTGATCAAGGATGTTTTTACGCCTAATTGAACTCTTTTTAATCTTCTTAACCTTAATGTTGCTACAGTACAGTACTGTAGTGTATAGTACAGTACAGTGTACAGTACATACACTACAGTGCATGCCAGTACGTACTGTACATTGTACAATATCATTGAAGGGAACGGAAAGAGAGTGCGCAGTTACTCGTAGACGGGAACGTGCTAAAGTACTGTACATCTTTCATTCTACAGTACAGTATAACAGAGTGTAATTTTAAAAAATCTTTTGGGGAACATTATACAGTACTGTACTTATTCATCCCATACGTCATTCATTGCATTTCCGTTGCAGATTTTACGCTACAGTAAGCCTCCAAAAGATCAATCGTTATGAACCTTGACTCAATACTGTACAGTACATATTAAAACCATGCATTTGCGATCGTGCTTGAACGAATTGATGCGAAAATTGTACTACCGAATGTACTGTACATTGTACAGTACAGTACACTGTACGGTAGGTTGTGTTGGTGAAATACCAAACTTCACCCCCAACCACTAATTATCTAGCTCAACTCTTTAAACTACCGACAATGATTGTTTTTTGGATGTTACTTTGTTTAAAATCGAGCGAAGACTGTTTTAAGAAGGTGAGGTGGAGGAAATTTGGATGCCTCCATCTCAGTCTTCATATTAGTTGATAGCAATGATATCATACGGTATACGATACAGTAAGTCTAGGTACACTTGTACACTCGACCGTACTCGGCTTACCGCGAATCTAATAAAAAAAAACTATGGTTTATAGTACTGTACTGTAGCCTATATTCTGTACCGTACTGTACTGTGTACAGTACATGCACCTCTAAACGGCCTTGGTGCGCTGTACCGTACAATGCAACTGGACTTACTGTATCGTATCCTGTACGACACTATTGCTATCTACAGTACTATAAAGAAAGAATTAGATTGGGGCATCTGAAAATTTCCTCCACTTTCCCCCTCCTAAACCAGTCTTCGCTCGATTTTAGCTGAAGTAATTTTGAAAAAAATTGGATAGTCGATAATTTGAAGAGTTTAGCTAAATTATTATTCATTCGGCGTAAGGTTTCCTTTTTCAGCAATACAGCCTAGAGTACTGTAGACTGTACAGCACAGCATGGGATATCCGATCACGTCGTACTGTGTACTGTAAGCTGTACTTCAGTGCTAGTGTCTAGAGATCTTCATGGTCTGGTCTGGTCAAAGTCTGCGCCAGACTATGAAGATCTCTCCACTGTACTTGTTTCTGTAAAGATAAAAGCCACGATAATGTCCAAAATCTTAGCTAAACGACTTCATATCATTCCATACTGAACTGTACTCTCATTTTACGGTAAAACGATCGCAACAGTGGTAATAAATATACACGCTAACTGCTAGCCATTGATGTATTACTATTAGTAAATTATCAATAAAATGAATACCATACACATATACTGTACAGTAGAAACCCTTTTTAGAGAAGGGTCTCTACCTTACGCCATTGACGTGGTTACTTATTAATTATTTACTAAATGGAAAACTTGCTGTAAATAGCTGCAGGATAACCATTACCCTCTCACGGCCATGGACTAGAAACACTCGAGTGCTAGATCTAGATGCATCTAGGAGTGCATGTTACCGTATTAAAGGTTAATTAATGGTACTCAAATGCTCTCATACCATACTGTACTGTACACTGAATAGACTAGATTAAAAGTCTTTACACGATCACTTTCAGTAAAACACAACGTACAGTACAGTACGTGCGTGAATTGCGTCAAACGGAGTGCGTTACCAATGCAGGTGTAAACTATAGTAACCGGTTCGCACTAAAAAGTGGTTCGGTTCAGAACCGAACCGAACCTGTGACAGGTCTACAGTACACTGTACAGTGTACAGTACAGTACTGTACGAGTCTACTGTACAGTACAGTACGTCTTCTTTCAGACTTTGATATTAAAATTATTATTGTTAATATTATTATATTATTATTGAGAAGAATTCAGTAAAGGAGGTACGAGAAGAAGCAAGATAGCTCGAGCAAGTTTTGTATCATCACCTTGCATTACCTTATCAAGATTTCTCCGATGAGACGCTAATCTGCGCAGACCGGGCCAAAATAAATGTACAAAGCCTATACACGTGCTTTCTTAGATAGCCTGATCGAGTGAAAACCTAAACTAACAACCAATCCGATATTACTGACTTTTGCCTGCGTTACAAAAGGGGAGCATGGAATTACTACCAGAAGAAATCTTAGCACAAATATTTGGCTTTTTGCCTGGGTACAAGCTACCTATTTTAAAATTGGTTTGCAAAACTTTTCGTGATGTCATCGATCATAATGAAGTATGGAGTTATGTCATCAATCATGAATTGACAGCAAATCCCATGTTACTAAAAGGAGACTCTTATCAAACATATTACCAACGTGCATTCCTTGGACCCAATCGCACTGCAAAACGATATTGCATTGAATCGCATAGCGCCTTAAGCACCCTTGAAGAAAGGGTTGGTTGGCTAGCAGACTTGGGCTATAAATTTTTCGCCATAAACCTCCAATTGGCCGATCATCAAGATGTACCAGATCATAGACGAATGCTAGACTTTGCTGCTAAATTTGGCTATGAAGTTCTTGGTCGAAAATTAATCCAGATATTGAATAACCACAAGGATGACTCGCTTGAGTACGATAAATGTTGGTTGAGTCCCTTCGAAACTGCACTGCATTCGAATCGTTTCCACTTTGTTGAAATGTTACTTCATAATCCAGGACCACTACAAAATCCATGGATTCTTGAATCTGTCGAATCTGTACCCACTAGTACTTTTAGCAGTCATGTCAATGTTCTGATTTCCAGTGGTGAAGATGGTAGACAGCTTTTGTTACAATATCTACTGCAATTTAAGATGCCAACTTTACACAGAGCTGTTATTACTAGAGATATGGAAAAAATACAAAATGCTATCAAATCTGGTGCGAAAATTAATGAATGTGATAAATACGATATGTCGCCATTGTCATATGCGACAATGCTTGGTTACAGGGAGATTATAGAAGTGCTGATCAATTATGGTGCCAAAATTCGCGAGGATATTAACAACTCATTTGTGATCGCTATGAGAGAAGAAAATCTTGAAATTTTTCAAACTTTAGTTAGAAGAGATACGAGTGAGCGAAGTCTTCTTTATGCCATTTGTCGAGCTGTCAATGAGGGCAAACAAACCCATTTAGACCTTATCAATGAATATGGACCGGAAAATATTGGTGAGTGCGTTCGAAAGAACATCGTATCGATTATGAAGTATCGATTAGATGCCGAATTGCCTTTGCTGAAGCCTTTGTATGCAACCAAGTTGTCGTTTACGAAACAACAGCTTACTACAATAGTCCGTTTAATACCACACATGTTTAACTTTAAATCGATAAAGTATGACTATTATGATTACTCCAGTTTTATTGTGTTGGTTAACTATATGAGTAACAATCCGACCTTTCCTATGAGTATTGCAGAGCGACTACCATGCTACCAGTTTATTACATTCTTTTTGGAGCTACTAAAGGATAAAGAACTTCAGGAATGTTGTAAAATTTTATTCTACTTTGTGATTGATAATCGATCTTATAAACTCTTCAAGCCTGACTTACAAGCTGTCTATGATTGCATTACTATAATCTATTTACAAACGCTGCTGAAAGCCTGCAATAACGAAATTGATGTAAACGAGCCTTCGTTGACTAATAACCAAACACCACTACATGTCGCAGCAAAGAATGGCCAACTAGATATAATAAAGCTCTTATTAGATAATGGTGCTGAACGTGACCTTGCGGATGGTTCAGAAAAAACCGCAGCTGAATTGACAACTGATTATCGATGTAAAGAGTTGCTTGCAGCTTAAATGTTATACAATCTGTTAGCGTTTACCCATTTCTTGTTCATAAAGGAAAGAATTTCATAGTTGATGTTGTTATGCTTGCCAAATTCAGATTGAATGTTCGAACTAGACTAGTTCTGTTCGTTGCACTTGTCCACAGGAAATGTTCACCTAGGACTTTTATATGTTGCGTTCACCTCTGGTTGTTAGAAAATATGGTACTACATCATATGCCTATCTATCTATTGCAGTTACAATGAGTCAATCCATTACGTCATTTATCAATAACCACTACATTACTGTTGCTATTGCTGTAAGAAATTGATAGTAAATGTTGTTTCGTATCGCTGTGAGATCTGATATTTACTAACAGCTATAGCAGTCTAGACTATGACTGCTTGAATAGCATAGCTGCATTACTATCAACTAACGCATATAGGCAAGCATAACTTGATCTACTACTAATTACAGCGTTGCGATCTGTTGTACAGTACAATAGTATGCAGTCAAAAATTATACATATAATGATTAGAATCGTTATCCGCTCAATACAGTATTATACTGTACATTAATAATTAAAAATGTATTTGCATTTTGTCAATGCTACGTCAAATTTACGAATTCTAAATTGTTAAACTATTTGGATTTCATCAGTTTAATGTACTTGATATCTTTTACTAAGGATTAAAACGTTCTGTAAACTGTAACCTTTATTTCTTTATTGATCGTCGTGCGATTTCCAATTGAAGATTTTTGGTTGCAAATGAATTAATATTAATATATTAATTATATAATTATAATTTAAAGTAAAAAGTACAAGTAAGTACATACAGACTATATATATATATATATATATATATATAACAGTACGCGAAGTATAAAAGAGCATGGGCCTACTAGTATTTTTCATTTTTACGATGTTCTGAGGACCAGGAGTCAAGTCTATTTTTAAAGTAGTGGTGTTCAGCCTCTGAAGACAGGGTGGATTTCGAATAAAGTCTAAAGCATTGTACTGTACAGTTCTATGTAAGTACAATAGTACAGTACTGTACTAGAGACTTCTTTTCTTACAAGTCCCTGAGTGCGCAGTATACCGCATTCACCAAGTGCCATCTAGCCTCTATGATCGAGGTAATAAAAACATTTAAACTGTTTCAAATAAAATTAAATCATCAATCGACTACGAAATTATCGTAGATTTGAACTTACAGTACAGTACAGTACAGTATGCAAATATAACTTGAAAAACGTCCAAATAAGGATCGAAGTGCTCATTTAACATTACAATGACCATATATAGACATTGATCAACCATTGTTCTCTCTAAATATAAAACTATACAATTTCATGTTCTCCGAGAGGAAAACAACGTACGTAAGGTACGGTGGTCAATGTAGCGTTGCGGCCCTGACAGTCAGTCGTAATACGGTATTATTTTAGATTCGGGATTCTAGGTTAATGAATAAGCTAATTAATTATTTATGCGGTAATACCCCGTAATTTTTAGATAAAATTAATGACATCATCGGTGTGCGACTAAATAACTGTGATGGTAGAATTTTGTAAAACTTCAATCTTTTACTCCGAATTTGGTTAGAAGAAAATGTCCTAAGATCCGAAAAATGGTGCGTGTATACAGGCATACATTCGGATGGTAACGGCAAGACATAGCTTTGGAAAGATCTGTTGAACTTGTGTTTCACGTCAGTAAGCAAAATTCATAATCAGTTTGTAAAAGTTTATAAGAATGAATGATTGAGCGTCAATCGTAGTCTGCAATCGTACAGTACAGTTATGTTGATAGGAATTACTACGATGTAGTACAAAAGACTTACTATTTCTTGGTACCTTATAATATTTAGATCCAGACAGGAGAAACTGGATATACACGAACTCTATTTTTAGCTCGTCGATAAATACTTCTCCTTATGACTGAAGTTGAAAGACCTAGTTGCTATTATCCAATCACAACACGTTAGTTTGTATATGTAATTGTGCATAGCAATGCACACTAGAGGTCTACTGCACAGTGCACACTGCACAGACTTCCTGTAATGATAAGTCGTTAATGAGCGGTACTGTGTTTTACAGAACTAACTTGCGCATAAATTTGTGATTTTGATATAATAGCACAGTAATAATAACGGGAAAAAATGGTATAGTTCAAAACTATACACTACTGTACTAGTACGTACAGCATACAGGGATTACATGTGTATACTTTTATTTGTAGACTACTCATGCTTTCAAGTTAAGATTACGTAATGGTAATACATGCAGAATCATGACAGAATCGCCAGTTGATCAAGTTACGGTATACAGTATAGTAAATATTATAGGTTGGTCATTAAAATGCCAAACATTTACTTGTCGGTGAGCATTTACAAGTTCCTATATAGTAACTAAAATATGAACTCAGTGAACTTATAAAGTGTGTAAAAATAAGCTACATATGTACAGTGTACTGTTGTATACCCGAGATTTAGAGTTTCCTATTGGAGAATATTAATGAAGCACGTAACCTATTTTTCAAAATTTGCTTTTCTTCACTCTTTACTAGTTTTGCTATTACAGAGCACAGCAATTTAAACAAATTAACGAAATAAATTGATTGATCAAGATGGATAGGCAACTCTAATATTAATAGTTCAAATAAAGTTGTTGGACTAAATTATTACGTGATAATTATAGTTTATTATAAGCAATTACAATTTATTTATAACGATTATTTCATTTTAGTCCATTTTATCAAGTTATAAATAAATTTATATTATCACTCTTACGGTATAAATTAAAGCAACATTTGTTATGTGTGACAGACTTGTAACGTCTAGAAATTAGGGCAGGTAAACTGCATAACTACTTAACCGATAAGATAAACGTATACAGTAATATCAATATCGTAATTATACGTATTGACTCGTTCACTATAAAAAGTGGACTTTACGCTTTATGCTACTTTGTAGTGTCTAACCTTGTCTAGTGTGATTGATGTAGTGTCACAAGAGAAAATATAACGATATTAGCTATTCTTTGCATAATATTTGCCCTATTAACCGAGTTAGTTTACTGTATTTCGATGTAGCATACGAGAGGGGCTACGCATTCGACATTCAATGTATTGAAGCTACTATCTTTTCGAATGAATAATTATAGTAATTCGTGAACTACCTCTATCCAGTATTAGTTAACTTATAATACAGTATTTCAAATTATATTGTATAATGACGGCTTATAAATATGTACGTATTTGTTAAGATGATAGCTTGCATAGCTTATAAGGTTCAATTGCAGCTAATCCTTATTCTAATTCGTACCACATTAATCCTCGTACGATTGATATCGCTATCATTTACAGTATACAATGTAGTTATAGTCGAGAGCTACTAATGTTTTTCACTGGTTAATTGTTATTAAAATGACATTTTATTTACTACGTTATTATATTAATACATATACTTTGAATAACGTTGTGTTTATAGCGCGTCGAAGGTGGCGTTCATATTTTTAGAACATTACAATATTTGCTTCCCGAGTCCTTCGAGAATTGAAATAATGACGTAATTATTTTCCAGTTGGGCCGCTGCAGTAGTAGGGTAGCTCAAACATTACTAAACACCGAATACATTGCCATCTTGTACTGTACTGTACCCTGTGCAGCTGTTACAATTTGAAAACGACGACGATTGTACTCTGTACTGTACTGTACTGTATGTGTTTACAGTACTTGATGGAAAGTACTTTTCACTGTACGTACTGTACTGTAATAATGTATGCTAACTGTACCGCGCTAGAGAATAAGTATTACTGTACTGTATCGCAATTTAACACAGTTGCGTGAGGGATTTATCCTACAAAATTTGGAAGCCCGTTTAGTTTTTGCCAGTTGTGCCAGTTGAACTTTCTTGCTCGGAAGTCTAGATTTCATTGACCGAAATAAAACCAACACTGTGTTATCCGTTCATTTCACGTGTACAACTATTAGACCTTTGCAAGCTCTGTTTACACTTTAGATTCAAGTTATTACTGAAAGTAATTACGATTCAGAAGTAGGATATGGCTGATTCAAATCCATTCGCCGATAGCGAAGGAGACAATCCTTTTGCTGTAAGTCAAAAATGTTCAGTGATTACATTCTCGTTTTCGTTCTATGCTATGCTGTTGTAGTAGGTAAGAGTACAATAGAATAGTGATAACAGGATACCTCGTTGCTTAATATCATGTTCTGTAGTGCTGTTGTGGTAGATTCTTCATTTTCAATGATATATATTTTTTAGCTTGCAGCGGTACACTAGTGCGGATCTGTAGTGCTCGGTACTTGGTACTCACTGTGCTCAACTTTTACTGCACATACTATAGAACTGGAAGGAATGATTTTATGCGTTGATACAGTCAGTACCTTGTATGTGTTTTGTCTGGCGTTTATCAAAAATGATACTGCACTTATTTGCCTTCACATAGAAATTTGAAAAATTTCAATCTTTTAAAACCCTTACTGTTGTTAACGAAATAACTTCTGCTTGACTGATGCTATCCACTACAATGCATTCATTGTAGCCATTACAGTTTGTCGCTTTAGAATTTGTAGCTGCTCTACTGTACTGTAGTGGTAGTGGATAGTTAGTATACGAGTACAGTATACTATACGTGTTGACTCTGAAGGAAGGAGCGATAGACTTGACTACTGGAAAACATTGTTCTCTTACGTTTGCGTATTCAATTGAAAGTATTTCTTTCTTTTTACGCAAATAATCTTAACTACACAATTTTGTTACTACTTAAAATTGCTTGTGAAGATGTAGTGTGATCCAGTTGTACTTTATACTCGCATACTATACAATACTATGGATTAATAAGTACGTTTCGGACAGCTACTTAAATTAGTTATCTGCCATACGGTACAATGACGCAAAAGCTAGCTAAGCTACCTTGACTGCGAACAAGTTTTGATTCTAGTCATTAAAGACGTGAGATATAGAGTAGTCTGACTGCACACTACATGTCTGATCTTAAGCTCGAAAAGCAATGTAGCGCCATGTACTACATAACATGTATCAACATGTTGACCCATGACATTCAAAGATAGAGATGATTTAATGTTGAACCTCAGCAATTTGTCATGGCAAGTCGTCAACTCACTTTTCTTATGCTGTGCATGAAAATAGTAAATGATATACTAACTATAGCACGTATGCGCTAGCATAGTGGTCAACGATGTTACTCGCTATTAATCTATATTATTTCGAACTTTAATATTTTTGCTGCAAGTTTGTTAAATTAGTTATAATGCTTGTGAGTTTTAAAAATGCAAGTTGTACTGAAGTTATATGATACACACCTGTCAGTTTTACTGTGATGATATTGCAATATCTTAGACATGATTCATGATTTTAGGATCCGTCGATCACCTCCCATACTACTGCAGCCCAGAGTGCTTTGGAAGGACGTCAAAATCCCTTCGGCGAAAATACAGTCAGGGCGTCAACGGTAAGTTACGCAACGATATAATAGTTGTAATGCATCAAGACAAATGGTATTGTACGTACACCGTGTGAACGCATCCTTAATTTAAAGTAGCTAGCACTACGGTCCTATCCTTAATCGTTTCAGCTTACCGTACCTTAATAATATCACCGAATATCATCATTATTGATTTCAATTAAACTGCCACAGTACTTTTCTGAACAATTAAATATTTCGATTATATGTGTAATGAATAACAAAATCTCTAGTATGAAACGTATTAGAGAACGAGATTGTAATAAGAGCGCTTATTACGTGGTGATACAGAAATGTTGCTTGCTACGATTCCAATCTTATAACTATCGATTAAATGCAATAACTAACGATTTTGCATTGCACTTGACGCGTTCATTGTACAATAGCTGCGCATGCCGTAACTTACAGTTACCACTGTACGAAATTCACAATTTGCCATAATTCTTGATTTACTACTACTAAAGATAAGGAAAATTTAGTCGCGCTGATTTTTAGGGTCTTTTAATTTTTATTAGCCTTTTCTTAGTAGCAGGAGACAGTTATATTTTGGTAAATAAAAACTTAATCTAATTTTCCCCTTATGTTTATTTTAGATGACTGCTTCAAATTCTACTGTTGCTCGTGAAAAATCGCCTGCCACTGAGCAACGTACGTCATCACCTGGCTCGAGACAGGAACCTAAGCCTGAGCCAGCTGTCATGGAAACGAAACCAGCTGATCCTCCTTCTTATCGTGAAACTGCTTCGGTGAGTTGCCTGTTGAGCATAAGTGATCGATCGGACTATGACTCAAAACTTGCCGCACTATTTTTAGGTGTTGAAAGTTATGAGCATTTGTGTGATTATGACATTACGATAAATATGTATTGTGTGCAAATAATGTATTTTAAAGATATAGCTGGATTGTATCATTAGATATTATCAAGTGTCATCATTGTATTAATAATAATAAATAAGTAAATAGTAAAAATTTCAGTGCTTGTTAGTGTAACTTAGATTACTACAATTTAAATTTGGGTAGGATTCTTAACTTGCCTATCCTTTATCTTTATGTATCAATAGGCGCAAGTAAACGACTTTTACTCCAGAGAACAGGTTAGTAATACCTGACTAAACCTGGTTATTCGCTCCTAGTCATTAGCGGTTGTCATTATATAACTGGATCGATATGATAGCATGGTGTTATGTTATTAATTTTATTTTAAACAGGTAGTTCTTAAGAGTTTTACCGTTGTTGCTAATTGATATTTTACATGTTTTCTGTGTTACCGAACCATAGGAGTTAGAACGAAAAGCAGCTGAATTAAAGAGAAAAGAAGACGAACTCAAAAGATCTGCTGGACCAGCTGACGGTAAAAACGCAGAATCTATCCTACTGCAGTTTTCTATTAATTTTCAGAGACTACAGAGCTTCATTTTAGTTTTAGCTGAATTAGTCTTTGATATTCTTAAGAGTTTGATGATAATGTACAGCCTTCTAACCAGGCGAAAATACAAAATTGTTTCACAATTTATTGAATTGCCATCTTCTACACGTATAGGAGCGAGACCGAATAATTTTCCACCTTTACCAAAAAAATGCTGTGTGCAGCCATGTTGGTATCATGATATTGGCGTGGATATACCTGTGGAACATCAAAGGCTACAAAGAATAATATACTATCTATGGTTTGGTGAGTTTAATATATATGGTCATTCGTCGGGTCATATTTCTATCTAAAACTGTATGACTTGATTCTTACATGATTGATTTCTTTGTCTTACAGCATACGTTTTCTTACTAATGTATAATATGATATGTGGTATTGCGGGGATGGTGCTTGGCATGGATAATGGCGCACTTAATTTTGCTTTATCAATTGTTTGGTTCGTTATATGGTCACCATGCTCAATTTGTTGCTGGTACCGACCTATTTACAAAGCATTTAGGTTATTAATTAAGACCATTGATATGTTGATCTGCAATGGTACAGTATTGCCCTTCTTAAGTTGACGCTAACTTATAAAAAATCTGTGTTTTTACAGGGATGACAGCTCTATGAATTTTATGCAATTCTTCTTCGTGTTCTTTTTTCAAATCATATTTCAATGCGTATGGATTATAGGTCCGGCTGGATCAGGTACTTGGTAAGTTGCTCATTGTATAAGCTTCCTTACAACAAGCAAGGAAGGAAAATGAATAATTTGCTCAATCATTAATGTATATGATCTTTTTTAGTGGTTTTATAGGCGGCGCAATGGCTCTTGATAAGAAACAGAAGCCACTCGCAGCCATGTATTTTATTTGTGCTATCTTAGCAACCATTATAACAATTATTCAAGTTTTTATCCTGAAGAGGGTACGAAACTTTACGCTCTTGAAGAGTTTTAGGATTATATAACTGACTGCTGATCTACAACTAATCAGTTACTTACCGGTAATTTTGCAATAGGTCCATTTTATATATCGTACCACCGGTGGAAGCGTAGGGAAAGCACGAAGTGAATGGACTCAAGGTGCTGTACAAAGTGATTTTGTTAAAGATGCTGTTGCAGGTGCTGCAGCAACGGCTGCTAGAAATGCTGTGGATAACGCAGGCAGAACCGAATATGGTGCTAATTACAGTGGTAATAGGTATTAAATATTTTCCATCGAATCGAGCTATCAAAGTTGCAAGTAGCTCTGGATTGAATACTAGCAACATGCTATGGCTTTTGGTGTGCAATGCACTTATGATCTGTACATAAACACGATGTAGCTAACGGTTTAGCTTAGAAGGGTTTACTAATATTGAAGTATTTCATGTTCAGATTTTAATTTGGAGTTACATTATGTGTAGTACATTATGTACCTGTGCATAGGAAGTTGTCCTAACATTACATACGTATATTCTTTACGATTATGAAGTCTAACCTGTATACGGGGATTAGTAATTACCTTGAAAAAGTTCAAGTACTTAGCCTTAAGAGTAGGATAATTCCATTGTTTACTGGCAATTTATGAAGTATGCAAAAAGTTGAAAATATGCAATTATGAGTTATGTATCGATAAAATGTAATAGTTACGTATATATATATATGTACAGGTTAGAGGTGGGAGTTACAATTGCTAATTTCATTTTCAATGAACATCAGTTTCTAAAAATCAACTCTGTATAAGCTTGCTAACTAACCAACGATTTGAAGCACCCTGCATGCCCTCTAACTTGTATAATAATACAACTTCATTCGCGTTATTGTAAGTTATACCATTATTGATTAATTGTACAATTATTAATAATTAATGATAAAGTAACAGCGTAATACGTACTTATATTTTGTAATGCTCGTCTTGAAATCAATATGTAAAGAATATATTAAATTATAGGCAGCTAGGCAAGTTTTACATTGACAGTTTATGATTATAATAAATTGTCTTTGGTAGTTTTTATTATCAGTTTTTTATCGTTTGAAATTGTGTACTTGAGATGACTAAAAACAGAGGCATCTCTTCTATTAAGATTGCTACATAAGCTGACTGAGTAACATGAATATTTAGATTTATATACAAAATCGATACGTTTGTGAATATGCAAATGTTCCCAAACGTAGAAGCATAGTGTACAGATGCAGACTTACAGTATAACAATTCACTAAGTCAAGAGCGAAGTACAGATACGGTAGTTATTATCCAAATCTAATATTTTCAATACAATAACGAAGTATTGATTGTAGTATCACTTTGCATTCTTACAAAAACACCAATCATTTTTACAAGATTATAGTCACTAGCAACATTCATGTTTTGATTGGCGTGCAGTAGGGCAATGTTTTTCGGAGCATACCAGGACGATGAAGTAGATTTTTAGCACCTTAAAAGCCGTATTTTGACTGAGTCTGTCTTCGGGTTGCACGGTTCGCAGACCAAGTATTCTTCAGTTCCAATTCACGCTCTTTTGCCTGATACAGTAATAACAAATTAGGATCATGCCAAAGTATAGATTAAGGCCAACTAATTTAAAACTATCAAACAGTTAGCAAATCTTTACCTGAAAGGCCAAATACGTTATCTGGTGCTTACGCTTTTGCATTTGCGATGGCTTTAAACGGCCACTATCCTAAATCCGGTAGTAAATGCAATATAAGCAATCGAACATATCATGCTACAAATAGTATACCAATGCATACAAGATGATGCATACCTCCGGCCGATAAGACAGTTCTTCTGTAGAAAATTTTTGTCTAAATTTAGCAGCATCTGCAATATGATCTGCTTCATTAACGTCTATGATATTTATAATCTCTGCATCGCCACGTTTACGCTTGCCTTGCATACGTAAGAACTGTTACAAGTCAAAACAGTTAATCGGGTAACACAAATGTAACAAGTACATTTATACACTAATAATTATAGATCATGTACGATTTATCACAGAATACCTGCTCGTCTTGCTTTAATTCATTTACGAAGTTACTTTCACTAGAATTGGATTGTGATGAATTTTCATAGGTGCTGTTATAGCTATTGACGTTATAATTACCATGATCATTGTATTGGTATTGACTACCTTGAGTATATTCGGGCGAACATGATACTCCAGCAATTGGTGTCTAAGAATTTGTAGTAATTATAGCAAAAATGTCTTAAACTCCCCATGAGCTTAGCATAAATTATTCAAATTTTAAGGACAAATTAGATGTACGAATATATCACTGAGTTAAGATTCGTCAACATAGTGATTTACCTGATTCTGATATGTAGGTGCTTCAAATTCTTCAAGAGATGGATCAGGAGCGGAATTTAGATAATTTGATTTTGAAAAGTTACTGTGCTTAGAATTGTCAATGCTGTCCAATTTATTCTTCTGTATCATATTGGTGCTGTAAATATCAATACGATCTATTGTTATATTTTGGAATCATGGCAATCGTGAAAATATTATATACTAAATCAGTAAGATTTTTATAGCGTAAAGAGCACGAATTCTGTTTATAAATTTACAAAGTAGCAGTTGAAATGTGCTTGTAAGTGATACTGATATTACGCCATTATATAAATCATAAGCCTAAACAAGCGAAGCTACTATCAATCCAATAACAATGTATTAAAATGTAACAGAGTGAACATTGTCATAGGTTCGTTAATTCTGCTATCTCTTTTCTATCGCCATACATATTATTGTATAATGCAGTGTACACTGCTGATTGGAATCATACACAACTTAATGGCATAACATAAGCGTATGACTGCAACCTTTGCAAAGTTTTGTCAGGTTGATTGTCTTGTAGGTTGCCAAAAAATCCGCCTGCATCGTAGTTATCTTCATCTTCCGGGAGATTTCCACTAAATTTTTTGCCTTCGTTTGGCGTAGGTTTATTCTGACGAACATTCTTTTTTTTAGTTAAAGTATAAGGTATCATTGGTTGTTTGCTTTGTTCAGTACCGGTACTTTTTGTATCAGACTTAATAACTTTCATCTTTGCAAACATTGCGTTTTTCGGTGCAGGTAACATTTCGGTCAAACTAGAACCGGCCTGCAATGAAGATGAATACAAATTCCTGCCATCAATGCAATGAATTACTGTAGGCAATTTAAAGCGTAATGCTAATATCAACTTTTAAAATAAAATAAATTACTATACTGTTACAGGAGCTAGGTATTGAACTGATCGCTGTTAATCAGTCATTAAAGTCAAGAATTATGGTAAAGATGCCCTAATTATCGTCTCATAAATCATTAGTTAGTGAACCTTATATTTATATTTTGGTTTAGTACTCTCGGGTTCCTCTTCATCGTCGGAATCATTCTACGATGCATAAACGAGAAAATTGAAAGATTTTAATTCATTAATCATCGTTAAAGGATGGCAATCAATCTATCAATAAATCCAATAGGTCAACATGTAACATTACGAGTAAGCTGATTCTAATTGATCCTCTTTAAGCTACCTGTTCTTTCGATAGCAATAACGAAAGAATGAAGGAGTAGTTGATAATAATAATAACAATTATAATTTGACTACTGTCGTGTGCATTTGTACTAGCTAAACAGGATAAATTTGAAGAAATCTTTCATAATCTATCCTTAGTGATAATTGTAATGACTTTGCATATCAAGATAAATCGTAAGAACCAATTGTTCCGTTCCGTTAATACTTACCGAGGGCAACGACGGCATAGCGATCTTGACTTTTCCATTGACTTTCTTGGGCGGTGGTAACGAACTAAGGAGACCTTGACGAGTAGAAGGATTTGCATTGACTTTCGTTTCCCCACTATTGCCCTGCTTTGAAGGTTTTGACTCTTCAAGTACCTCATTATCGCTACTACTATCATAAGCGGCTACTAACGACATAATTAAAACTATCAGTAATGATAAAGGAAGGAAGATGGAAATAATAATTTCAAGGTTGCTGAGAAGCCTGTGGTTTACCGTTTACATCAGTTTCCATCTGATTTAGTATGGCCTTGAAATCAGTCCTGAATCCTGATAGAGTAACTGTACGTACTGTACTAGTACTGTACACTTACAAAAGCCTACAGTATGGACTGCATATACAGTACTGTACAGTACAGTGTACAGTGTACAGTATATTCTACAGTACGTACTGTAGATGTACAGTAATTGGTAGTCGATGGCTAAGCACTATTATCCGACTGAAACAGCAGCTAAAGACACTATACCGATGGCCGAAATCCGTCATATCTGTAATTTGTTTTAAATTGTAAATTGGATTATTTTAATCCTATCAACAATTAAGGCATCCAAAGCACTTCCAAAGATATAACTCTCACGCTTTAAAATCCGCTTGGTTATGATATACGAGTAACTTGGCATTTTTCGATAGAAGAATTATGGCACAGTGGTGTTCTGCGATGGTACTGCCAAAGTTACGAGGGGGCCGAGAAGGTCCAATGCTGTACAGTATACAGTACTACAGACAGTACAGTGCTGTACTGTACTGTACTGTATGCTGGCCCTTCTCGGCCACCATGAGCGTGTTTATTTTCTCTTGAGATGTAGAAAATGAGAAAAATTAGGACTCAAACTAACGTCAAAATAGGGTACTTTATATCAACATGGAGCTAAGTATGCAAGAATAGTTAAGGCCCACAGCAATAATTTCTATATACTTTGCCATTTAAAAATCGGAACAATTAGTAAACATGCCCTACTGTACTGTACTGTACAGTACTGTAGGTCGCTCACTGGACTGGTTTAGTTGGTAAACGTGAGCGTTGAGACAACCTAATTACAAATCAGCTTTGAGCATCATACGCTTGCGTACTCTCTCTCCATCTCCATAGCAACCATAATTTGTGGATGGTGATTTTGTGTACCATAGTAGTGACCAACTTTTATGTATTCGTTCATAGATTAGACGTTTGCTGCAATATCGATTTTCAATTCCAGATCCTGCACACCGATAACTTATTAATATTTACTGCTTCAACACTGAAAAGGGTCAATTATTACTAATTGAACAAAATTATGAAGAAATCTCAAAGTAAAACCAACAAGGTTAGAAAAGTTATTTCTATTGATAACGTACGTTTTGAATCGCAAGATTGACAGCACAAAATACTTTTAACCTACATATAAATGCGAATCGTCATGCTTTTCTAATTTTCACAATATGTTGTATCTGTATTTGTGAACTTTAGTCCTATTCTGTAACGATCATTGCTAATAAATTCATCTACTATACAAATATTACGTATGTTTGAAAAAAATTTCATTAATTCGAACAAGTTATTGGTAACCATAGAGGTAATAGTAATTAGAGATGATGCAAATCTATAAGATAATGCCACCCCATGGTCTTGATGATAAAAGTGTTTGCGCATCTAGCTATCTGTCTCGATAGAGTAGATATAAACATTATCTTCAGTAAAGTAATATTAATCTTTATAATAAGCTATGATCTAGCAAAGTGTGCACATTCACCCTGCTCTCACGGAATAAAATTAGAAATAGTTCGTGCATATTTAGGGATCTAGATACGTTAGACATTTAGGCTGCAAGTTGTACCATGAGCTTGTTAGGTAATGTAGGCCCGTTCGTATTTTAAACTTGTCTATTTCATAATGAAAGGTAACAAAACTTGGCAATCTATCCAAAGGGAAAAAGCAAGGCCCATCCAGAGTAAGCATATACTTACAGGCTAAGCTAAGAAATAGGCCATAAAATAGGAGTACTGCATTATGCAAAGGAATAGATCGTTTATTTAAAAACTTATACTGACTTCGAATTACCATTCCATTTAGGACGACGACGATCGTACGGAAATTGGAGAAGAGAATGTTGATGAATGGATGCAGGTTGAATAAGAATTTTGTCAGATTGATAGTTTAAATTTCTGTCTTTAGTTGATGTATATTCATTTACGTATTTTGCTACTATTCCTAAATGCAGTCAAAAACTGTCATAAAACCTGAAGACCAATTGGACCTTAGTGAAGTTGTACGTAAAGCAGAATTTAATTATTTTATATCACTGTCAACTCTTTGCAACTGCTCTAAATTAATTAGATACCCTTCTATTTCTATTCATGATAGGAATTAAAAGAAGAATTTACCAGAATATTAACAGCTAATAATCCCCATGCGCCCAGCAATATTGTCAGATACAATTACAAGGTAGGCAAGTTAACTTGATACGATAAGGAAGAATATCTATATTATAGGAGATTAATTTAAGTTTACATATGAACTAGGATCGATCATATAAACAAATTTCAAGTGTCGATCAGCTGGCAATTCACTTTGCCTTGGACGGGTAAGTTATTTATTAACCTTAATACAATTTTGTCACCTAGGAAACTTTCATAAGTTTCTCATACCTGTACAATATTTTAGAAATCTTCTACACAAAGATTCAGACGAGGCAAGACGTCAGAAGGCTAAAGCTGAAGCAGCAGAAGCTAAAGCAGTATCTGATGGTAATAAGAACAAATCTTTACAGTCCAATTCATACATTAATGAGATAATTAAGATAATCAATAAAAGCGTAATCTTATGAGATTTATGGTACTTACAGCAACAAGTGATCATGCAAGTGAAGCTGCGGCGGATGAAGAAGAACAGCAAGAAGGAGATGATAAAGTAAATAATAGAACTATTTTTCTTTACCGATAATGCCCAATTCTTAACACTATCGCTTTCTTAAATACTTTTAATCCTTCTCAGATTGATGCTGGTACCGAAACGGATGGCCAAGATAAGAAAGATAAGAAATTAACTAATCAGTTTAACTTTAGTGAACGAGCCTCGCAGACCTTTAATAATCCATCTAGAGTGAGTTTGCACTATAATTTACTAGCAATGTGACCTAAATTTTATAAGGTTTTTCGGTAGCACTCATATCAATCCTTAAATGTGTAGGAAAGAGGAACAGTAACTGAGCCACCACCTAGAGCTAACTTTTCGGCATCTGCAAATCAGGTAAAGATCAATATGACAAGATTAATATTTGGTAATAGACCATATTCGATTAAGAAACAATATTAATTCGATCATTTATAATCACAACCTAGTGGGAAATATATGACGCATATGCGGAAGATTTAGAAAGACAGGTAACTTGCTAAGATAGCAAAGGAGTAAACATATCGGCATTTACGCGAATTATGTTTATTTATCATCTAATAAATTGCAGTGATAGTAAATTTTGATATTGGCAACTTGCTTAGGAAAAGGCCAAAGAGAAAAAGACTACCATCATAAAGGAAAAGAAGGAAGATTATAAGAAAAAGAAGCTAACAACACTTGATCTACAGGTAGATAGTCGCGGTTTTCACCAAGTAAATAGTCTTGAATCATTGATTCCTTGTAATTAATAAAATTAATGTATTTTGATAACTTGAAATAGACGGATGATATCTCTAAGATACACAAAGCTTCCAAAATTGTCGAAAGAATGGTTAACCAAAATACGTATGATGACATTGCTCAAGGTACCAATAGAGCGTTGTAAAAGAAAAATTTCACGGTGATTCTTGGATTTGCTAATTTGTGTATTACCGATATCGTTTGTATATTTTAGATTTTAAATACTGGGAAGACGCTGCTGATGAGTTCAGAGACCAGGAAGGAACACTGCTACCACTTTGGAAGTATTCTTATGATAAATCTAAAAGACTGGCAGTTACAGCGATGTGTTGGTATGATTATGATAACTTCGGTAGTTTTTTGATGATTATTAGTTCAATCTATTTTTTGGATTTTAGCGGTTTAACGCTTTCATTTTGTAATGCATAACTTCTAGGAATCCAAAGTATCATGATTTAGTTGCTGTGGGCTATGGATCATGTAAGCTAGAATAGGATTATAATTAAATTAAATTAAACTAGAATCGTCATTAAAAGCTTAAAAGTATTGATTTATCTCCAGTTATAAATAAAGATAATTCTCTATAACCAATATCTGCCTAACATGAATATGTTTTTTATTATATGTTAGATGAATTTTTGAAGCAAAGCCGAGGCATGATATGCTTTTACTCTATGAAGAATCCTTCATATCCCGAGTAAGGATCGATACATCATATTTGACAGTGAGCGTAAATAGCCTGCATATTGATCTTCGACTTATTCTATGTTATTATCTACTGTCAGATACATCTATTCAACAGAAAGTGGAGTCATGTGTTTAGATATCCACCCTGAACATCAGTTTCTTGTTGCTGTTGGATTTTACGATGGTAGCGTTGCTGTTTATAACGTTCAAGAAAAAGTGCAAGATCCAATTTATAAATCTACTGCTAATAACGGCAAGCATACCGATCCAGTGTGGCAGGTAATTTCGGTCATTCCATTACATAAAGTCTAATGCGTTTGTAATTATTATTATCAGTAATTATAAGTATGAATATGACACAGTAAAAATATCATGCATGATTCTTATATGCTTATCATCTATTCCTTGTAGGTTAGTTGGCAAAAAGATGATTTGGATAATCATTTAAATTTTTATTCAGTTTCATCAGATGGGCGAGTGGTGATGTGGACAATTGTTAAGGTACCAGTATTTTGTTTTCCGCAATTATTATTCTTAATCAATTTCTTCCAGTAGACATTATTTAATTTTGATACCGTTAAACCATCAAAATTTTTTTAGAATGAATTACACCATACTAACGTTATTGAATTAAGAATGAGTGATATTCCTACTGAAGGCCCAAATGGGACCCAGTTGTTCAATCTAGGTACTGTAGTTTATTACTTCGATAGAAATTAATTCCTTCTATCATCTTCAACTTCTGGTCTCTAATTTTACTTACTTATAATAAGCAAAATGTCGCCTTATACTTTAAATTAACTTATTCTTATCGTGTAATTGCTGATTCCATGACTTAAACCGGTAGTACCTTCAATAGTTATCTTAGTACTACATTATTTGCGGTTCGAAATCGTTAATATACAACCTGAAGCGACAACTGTAATCTGCATTGGCTCAATATTATTTTGTCTAATCGATTTACCTATATTTTAGGCTGCGGCACTTCATTCGATTTCAGCAAGACTGTCGATTATATCTTCTTAGTCGGTAAGAAAGAATAGTAGCATAATTCGCAAATAATTAAAAATCTTATTTGATATTGAGTAGTATGTCAAAATAATTGGGCTTTAAAATCTTGTTAATGTTAGGAACGGAAGAAGGCAAAATTTATAAGTGTTCCAAAGCTTATTCGAGCCAGTATCTCGATACCTATGACGTAATTATTGCTACTAGTTGAAATTAGTGTTCTAGATTACAATTTATTGTGCAGTAAGTCTAAATATGTAAATTTCGGTTAATATTCAAGGCTCACCATATGGCTGTGTATGCAGTACGATGGAATTATTATCACCCGGACATTTTCATATCGTGTAGTGCTGATTGGACCGTAAAAATTTGGGATCATACCCATCCCAAGTAAAGTTCTAGAATACACATGATCATTTATGTGAACAACTACACTTGCAATAAGACCCTAATAAGCTATCTAAGTATTGATTTACAGAATACACCAATATTCAGCTGTTAATTTAACGTTCTACTTAATTTACTTTTATAGAGAGCCTATGTTTACCTTTGACTTGAATAGTAGCGTTGGAGATATTGCTTGGTCTCCATACTCATCTACAGTTTTTGCTGCAGTCACAGATGATGGCAAGGTAGATTAAAGACATTTGTAATTTACCAGGAAGACTTACAATAAAGTTAAATTTTCATTACTGACAGCTGACACTAGATTTTTCTAATATTATTATTATTTCATCATATTTTAGATTCACGTATTTGATTTAAATCTTAATAAATATGAACCAATATGTGAACAACTTGGTGAGTTTATATTAACAATAATTTCATTCGCAATGAAGAAAATGGAGATAAACCTAGTAAACCCATTGATATTATTATTTCATGCATAAATAATAGTCGTTCAAAAGAAGAAAACGAAATTAACACATATTGCCTTCAATCCTCACCATCCAATAATCAACACTGGTGATGATCGAGGATATGTTACTAGCTTCAAGTTATCACCTAATCTTCGTAGGATTAGTAAGGTAAATCAAACCGATTGTGTTATTCTATTTTCTGTTGTTATTGATTTTTGCAAACTATTTCATACAATCAATATTTAGAACTATTGCTAGATAATACTTTAAGCATTTTATATGTAAGAATAACATTTTGAATGCCTAATAGGAAAAGAGTAAGAATGCGCCACCTATGACCAAGGCAGAACGTAAACAAGCTGAAATCGCTAAGCTGGATAAGTTACTTAGTTTAGTTCGGGAAACCTCGAAGGACGAATCAAAATAAATAGAATTAGGATTGAATCCCATAGTACACACACTGTTCACCTGATAGTTTTACCCCTTAGGATGTAGTTAGAATATAAGATCATTTTTTATTTGATTGTCTAAGGGCAGAAATACTCACGTATTATTAACTGTTCATTATTACCGTCTACATTTTAGGACTATCTGTACTGTAAAGTAATGCATATTGCCTTGCAATATAGCTAATATAATTTTGACACTGTCATTCTGAAAATGACAATTACTACTATCCCGCTATGCAAATGCGCTATTAAATGTCTACCATACCAATAATAAGCTGGAAGGACATTTTTTAGATATAACGTTTTAAATTACTTTAAATATATTCTCAAGATTAAATAAGTCATAAATATCTATTATAATTATGCGGGTAATTGTTGTAACTACTGTAGCCGTAACTATATGGTGGTAGAAATTGACTATTTGTATTCATACACGTACATTACGCCATTCGTCATTATTGCTTGATGATTCTATTTTCTATCATTTCGATTTGAATAAAGTCAATTTAAACTTAAGCCAGATAATGCAACTCTTGTTGTAATTGCAATATTAGCTAAAATTTACTGGAAAGGGACTCTATTGAATTTGAAAGTATAATATTGCAATAAAATAAAGTCTATTTACTTTAGGATCATTCTATCAGAAATTAAAACAAAAATTCGAAAGTTTATATTTATCAATTGAGAGATGCGATAATATTTAGGGGTCCATAGTTGTAAGCTTGTACAAGTTCGAGGAATTATTGAAGCAAGAATACGATATCAGCCTTAATCATAAATAGTTTTAGAAAATTGTGCAAGTTCTTGATTAGTGTGATTAGTATCATATCGATAATCGTGGCCAACTATACACTAAAAGTTACGGTAGTAATCCCCTAATACCATCAATAGAAAATACGATTAAATAAGACGTAAAAGAACTGCTTATTCAGTAAATAAATTAAGATTAATTAGAAGAATGTAAATCATAAAGATCCACGACCAGTCGAACATAATTACTCCTATATGCTGATAATAATGCCATGCACTTCTTAGTTTGAAGGGTATCATAGATCTGGCTAGCTATACTGGTATCGTAAGCTTCAGAATTAAAAAAACGTTTTATAGTTGTATAAAGACGGAAAATATCATATGCCATTTACCACCATCGATAGTACAGCAAGAGTAAAAATGTCGAAAAGAAAGTCTAACAACATAGCATATTTTACTTTATAGATTTGTATTAGCAAATCTTAAAAAGCAGTTAAAATGAATTAGAAACGATAGCACTGCTAACAGTGTAAACCAATAACTTTATTGTTGTTGTCTGGTTTATTTTTATAAACCAATAATTAAATTTCCTTCATGATTGAGTTACGTAAGTACCGGTACTGTCCTTTATTTATTCGTTCAAAATTAGTTGAAATTATATGCTCAGTATTCTATTATTAGCGTACGAAACTGTGCTCCTTAACAAATTGATCAAGCAGTCATACTACTGTATAGAACTAGGCGTTGGAGACGGTAAGGTAAACCGTAATTTTAATTTAAGACCGTTCATGAAGCCACCTTTGTGACATTAACGTATTCTTATGATCCTAGCATTCGAAATACTTTTACTTATTATAGTGTATCTTACGCTATGACTATAAAATATCTGAACAATAGCTTAAAATCGCGACTTTCTGCTGATACGCTTATACCAGCAAAACCTAGAATAAATATAAACAATTCTGAACTTACATACAAGTGCTAATATGAAGTAGTTAGATCGTTAATGAACAATCGTTATCGACTAATTTAGAGGATTGGAAAAATAGTTATAAGAATAAAAAAGAACTACCTGCTGATCCTAATTAATAGGCCTGCTGTCTCTTTATTATGTACCCGGGTATTATATCCCATCAACAGTTGCTGATTCATTAAGGATGATAAGTTTGGCAAGTAACTAAAAGTTGGCTTTTTATATACAGTATATTGTATATTTTAGTAAATTGTGTCAGGAAAGTGTACTAGACCTAAAGAATTTGGAACCGAATAGCTGATAATTAATAGGAACTACCAGAATAGTAAATAGCTACCCGTTACTTAATTTAATTTAGTTGGAAGCACAGTAGTAAAATAGCTATCTAGAGATGAAAATAGCATGAATAGCATGCCATATGAGCATGCACATAGCGTAGCAGAATGAGAATATTATGAGACTATCAATTCGGTCTGATTTAAAAATACACTTACTAGTAAGATATTAGAAGCTTAAATGTATTGAGTAAAAAATTTTATTTAATAACATACGCGCGTATAATGCCTAGTATAAGTTAAGAATTGTTATGCTGTAACTACTGTACTGGATCATTGCCTGAACTGGCAGGCTTCGATTAATTATAACAATTATTATATTACCATCATTACCAAATCTTAATTAATTCCGTAATTTGCCAGCACATATTCGAAAGTAATGTGACTGGAAAGCTAATGGAATTACTGCAACGTATTTATGCGACTCTTTGAAAAATTGAATCAAATGTATATATATGGTGCGTATTACCAGTAGGCGTCTATCTAAGTAGGGATATTTTGAAAGCCTTTCGATTAATTTAAGAGGTATGATGTACCAAATTCAGCATTTCTGCGGCCATGAATGAATTTACCTTAGAAGAATTACTAAATCGATGATATAATACATCATTTCATATCATAGATGTACTCGGAAAATAGATTAGTATCTAATTGTATTATAATTGAGACTGTTACTGTTTACAGTAATACATCTTCAATTGCGTCTTTCTTGACGGATAACTTCATTAAAATTTAGCCAATATCAACCAATGTACATGAAATTTTGAATTTTCGAAAATATTTACTTTTATTCCTACTAAAATGTTATCAAGATTTTTACAATCTAAATTAATGGTAGGCAAAACAAGTATAGATACCAATTTCAATAGCCAAGTAATATAAACTTGTAGACAGCATAAAATTCAATACTTGTATCGTTCATGTTGTTTTGCTAATTACACCTTGAGCGAGCTATGCCCATTTTCTTTGAAACAAAACTTCATTAAAACGTAGCCGGATTCGATCAATATGTGCTGCATGCTAAATTTTTTATAGTTAGTTTAGATGTTTTATGTCTGTTAACAGTAATATTTTATCCAGCCCTGCAATAGGAATTAATGATTGGCATAATTAGCATAGTATCCATATCGATAGTTAGATATAAATTTTAAAATGGTAAAAAAGAGTGCCCTCTGAAATTGCTATTGACTAGGAGTTGTAGTTCTCTATCATTTATGTGTAGAGGATAAAAAGGGCCGTTTATTCAGTTGATAAATTAAGATAATCTAGAATACTATTAGTGAAGATATAGGTAGCCCGATCAACTTAATGTTATTACCATGGTCAAGCGATGCCTGGCGTTGTAGGAGCCTGCTATTTGCCTATATGTTCTAAATAAAGTACTTTTCTTCCTTTTCATAATTTGTGTGATCGTCTGTACTCTATAACTACAGTAGCTTCTCAACCATAGCCTTTATCCGCGAAAGTACCGGCCGGAGTGAATGTCGATATTTTCGGGCTCTACTATTTATTATGAATACTAGAGGAGGTGTTTAATAAACAAATGGCATACGTATTAATAGTTAACTGTAATAGAGGCTTTAGACTTTAGATGCTCAATAGGTAGTTCTGTATTTTTTTTTATTCACTGTGTAACTATACTGTACAGCGCTGTAATCCGAGTAATTTCAGTGCTTATTAGCCAACTTACTTAATCTCTCGGGTACAAATTTAGCATGAAATTCTTTGAAGTTCTTTAAGAACTTCATGAGCTGCGCACTGTTTGTTATCAAAGTACTAATAAAATACTACAATCTATTTTCGCAAAGTGTCACGAGCAAGATATTCCACTGGTAGATAAGACTAAGCAAGTTCATCAGGTAGAGTAATGTTTATAGCAAGATAAATAATTCAGATATAGTAAATAGTTCGAAATTTATTAGATAAAGTTAACTGCTGATAGTTCTTGGTAAGAAAATTGAACTGATTTGTTATTTACATAAGAAATCGAAACCTTGTCATGCTACTTTTGAGACTCTTTATTGGCGTATGTAGTTAACTTACTGCCTAAAATAGCAATAATTAGGATAGTTAAATCTCAAGAACGAATGCCATAGGTTTTACCAGATACCAAGTATAATTTTAATAGTTAAAAATGGTCTACATCTATCTAAAGATGGAGATAGCATGAATTGCATGCCATACGAGTATGCGTATAGAGTAGCAAGAGTGAGAATATTATAAAATTGGATGCCTGAAACTATCAATTCGCATTGATTAAAAAATACAAGTACTAGTAAAAATATTAGAAGCTTAAATCTATTCAGTTTAAAAATTTTAGATGATAGCATGCGTACACGCATATACCGCCCTCGTATAAGTTTAATTAATATTGTTTTGCTATAATTAATGTACCGGATTATTGCATTACTTGAACTGACAGGCTCGATTAATATACCATTATCTTTACCAAATCTTAATAATATTAAATAATTTCGTAGTTTGCTAGTACATATCCGAAAGCAATTGCGGTTGGAAAGCTAATGGAATTACTACGATGTTATGCGATTCTCTGAAAAAAGTTGATCAAGTATATACGTATTATCGGTAAACATCCATCTAAATCATTTTCCTATGCGGATAATATAATAAACATGCGTAAATAAGTTCAGCCATCGATACAATACTGTTATAAGAACTAATAGTTCATTATACTGACGTAAACTTTTCGAGGACCCTCAAAACTCAATCTGGAATGCTGTACTAAAACATTATCCAAAAACAGGACATCCCCAGCTTGCCATTCAAACCCGACAGCTACTTGCCAATTAACACTACGCATGTAAAATAGTATATCCTCACTAATTTCACCACCGTCACCGAAATAGCATTGAAGCGGATGTTTGTCTAATGGTAAATCTGCAACTTCGAAAGAAGGATGTTCTCTGGTATATGTTGGCGAATGTTGATAAATTTGATTAAACCATGAAAGTTTACTTGTCTTGGAATGATTTACAACGGCAGGTAGATCGATATAATAGGTTAGATTTTCATTGTCATCCCATTTATATGTGTAACCTGCATTAGTACAGAATTCTTCTACCTCTGCTTTTTCCTTAGTTTGGAATGATTGTTGCCATGTAATGTATTTATAAGGTACAGAACCTTGGCTAAATAGATAGTTTTGATATCGAAGGCCTCGTTTAAGAAATGGTTGAGTAATATCTTGGCCTAATCGATCGACATAATCGCTGACTTTAGCAATACAAGTATGTCCACCATGACCTAATGCAGGAGGTATCTTGCAATAGAAAATAATAAGATCAGACCAATTAGGTGAGTAAGCCATTTCATTATGTAATTCAATACTGCATTCTTTTGGTTCATCGCTGGCTGTCATGACATTGGTTACCTTGCTATGCCGATTTCCTATACCTCCTTTATAAGATTGAGGGTTATATTTTAGTTGACTAACTAACTGTGAAAAATGTGTTTCATTTTGGATGGGTAATGATCGTACCAGAACCGCCCCATATTTAGTTAAATTATCATCTAAGTATTGGCGAACAACAGTAGCCCAGTCGGTTAAGGATAAATTTGCTGCATCAGTAGTATTAGATGGAGTAACGACATGTGGAAAATCAGGTTGAGGATTGTTAAGCTGTTGTGGAAACTGATGATGCCACGAACCGGGTAAATACTTTCTACCAGCTAGTTGGACTGGGACGCTTAGTTCTGGTAAAGGGCTTTCATTTTGTAGAAAAGCACTTGAATAATCTCGATATGACTGACTATTGAAACAATATCTTTTGTACATCCATGTTCTCCATTGCATTCTACTTTGTTGCGATAACTTTTTGTAGTAACGACTGATTAGTTTATAGGCCATTCTTTGAGCATTTTAATCACGAAGATAATAGAATCAAACGAGCTATGTTGCTGGATCTGATAGGGTTGATAATCAAAATTACTCTTCAATAATTATAGTTTAAGCAATCGAATTCGATCAACTACGGGCGTTCCAATGAGATCTGTTCGTAAACTCGGCCTGAACTAGTTTTTTATGCCGGTAGATCAAAACCAATATTAAAGAAAAGCATTAATGCTAGCCAGCACACAGGCCCTATGGGAAAACTATAAATAACAGCTAAACTGAAGCGTTTCATTCAGTGCTTTTCTAGTATCACTCACTTTGTAGTGCTAGTTAGTATTTCTCGAATAGCTAAGTTAGCTTAATAAGATTAATAAGATATAAGGACGCCAATGTCTTACCAGTAATGAAACTTAGCCTTTTTATATTGTTAGATTTACTATGATATACAGTATTACCCTTTAATTACTGGTTCCAAGTTAATTAAAATTATATGCTCAGTATTTAATTTACCATTGCTACTTTAGCATTCGATATACTGTACCTTGCTAGTGCGTATCTCACGCTACGGTCATAAAAGTATTCGAACAATAAGTTAACATTGCGATATTAAGCTACTACGCCTATATCAGCATAACCTAAAATAAATCTAAACAATTCTAGGCGTCTATATGTAGAAAGATGGGACTACTCACAAGGGAATTCGAGTATAGACAAAAGAATAAAAAGAACCAACTGCTGAATAACTCGGCCTATTGTCCTTTTATCCGGTACTGTATTATCATCAACAATTGCCGATTGATTAATTAATTAAGTTTGGCAAGTAATAAAACTTGGCTTTACATATATATATCGTATGATTTAGTCAATAAAAATCATGTCATGAAAGTATATTAGACCTGTAAAAGTAGAAACTGGATATCTGTCGTGTACGGGGTTGTTAGCCTTATCAACACTTACTTTATCAAGGCATACAGTTCTACACTACATACTATCACTGTATTGCACGGACAAAACTATTGTAATTAGCTGAAATCACTACAATATCTAATCACAGGAATAAGCTATACTAATACAGTAAATAGTTATTCGTTGCTTAATTAATTTAACATAATTGGATTGCTATAGAAAATAAAAAAAAGAGGAATCTACCATTACTCAGTTAATGGTTTTGGCTGACTCCAAGAACACACATAATATCTCAGTAGAAGGGGCTTTTCTATATGTTGTTTATTACTAATCCGGCGGCAAGATATTTAATAATTGTGAAAAGCACTTTAGTCGTAAATATATCGTACTACCGAACATTTTACTATATATCATTCGCAGTCGAAATTTAATTTTAATTTAAGGGAATTTAATTTACTTGAATGAATCACGGTAAGTGATATTCCACGCTAAATATTTACAGCATTCAATTTCTAAAAGGAAGATATCCATCTCGCAATAAGCAGAAAATTTGAATGGCCTATCCAATGGATAGTATTCAATTAATTATCGATCAAAACATTTAAACTAATCGACTAGGCCGTTTACATCAGCCCAACCAACGATTAGTAAGAATTGCATTGCATAGACTCTTCTGCAGTAATCATTTCATATTTGAATTTTTAGCAGAAAGAGATAATTTCTGATCCTTATTAGAATAATAGCAAGTGTGAAAACAGCTTTAAGAGATTAATAAGAACTGCAGAGATCTTGTAAGTGCTTCCAATCAATCAGCACTTAGCTCTAGATAAGGGTTAGAACGTACAGTAGGCCTCCTTTGCTAGACTCAATTAATCGAAAGAAGAATAGAAATTAGGCATTATTCTAAGACTAACATAAAACAGTCTCTATGATTCTATTCGGAAATAATCTTGGACTAGACTAGGGATATGAACATCTTGCTATTGTGTCTATAGCATAGTTCAAATATTTTTAATCCTAAGTAGACATGAGATACGATAATTTAGATTGTGTACGAAGTGTAGACAAATCTTTGCTTTACTTTGCATAGATACATGGACAGATAGATAGTAGATAGATAGACAGATAGCCGTAAAAGAATAATTGTAATATAGTTGACTTACTTTAATTTATAAGCATATGGTTGAATTTACCATGATTATTTACGTATTATATTAGTTAAGCTGATTTGCTTGTAAAATATCGAGCACCAAAAAATTTATAACGTAGATGTACGAATTGAATATCGTAACTATCGGTGCTTGAGTAGGTACGTTTCGCTTATCATATCATTATTTCTATCAAATTTTAATATTCATTAAGACGGTAATTTATTGATATTTTACTCAGCATTGTACGCATAAGAAATTCATCTCTAAGGATTATAAACAAGTTGTCATCAATGTAAAAATATTACTGGTATTAATGTGATAAGAGCTAATAATTCATTATACTGACGAAGATTTTTCGAGGACCTTCGAAGCTTAATCTAGAGTGTTGTACTAAAACATTATCTAAAAATAGAAGATCGCCTGTTTGCCATTCAAATCCTACAGCTACTTGCCAATTAATACTTCGCATACGAAATAGTGTATCCTCGCTAATTTTACCGCCGTCACCGTAATAGCATTGACAAAGATGTTTATCTAATGGTATATCTATATTCTCGAAGGAAGGATGTTCTACTGTATAAGTCGGTGTATGTTGATAAATTTGATTAAACCATGAAAGTTGATTTGTCTTGGAATGATTCACAGCGGCTGGTAGATCGATATAATAGGTTAGATTTTCACTGTCATCCCATTTGTATGTATAACCAGCATTAGTACAGAATTCTTCTACTTCTGCTTTTTCCTTAGTTTGGAATGATTGTTGCCATGTCAAGTAAGCATTAGGTATAGAATCTTGACTAAATAGATGGCATTGATATCGAACGCCTCGTTTAAGAAACGGTTGAATAATGTCTTGACCTAATCGATCGACATAATCGCTGACTTTAGCAATACAAGTATGACCACCATAACCTAATGCTGGAGGTGTCTTGCAATAAAATATAATCAGATCAGCCCAATTGGGTAAGTAAGCCATTTCATTATGTAATTCGATGCTATATTCTTTTGGTTCATCGCTGGCTGTCATGACATTGGTTAATTTCTGTTGTCGATATCCAAGACCTCCTTTATAACTTTGAGGGTTATACTTTAACTGACTGACTAAGTGTGAAAAATGTGCTTCATTTTGGATGGGTAATGATCGTACTAGAATAGCTCCGTATTTAGTTAAATTATCATCTAAGTATTGGCGAACAACAGTAGCCCAATCAGTTAAGGATAGCTTTGCTGTATCAGTAGTATTGGATGGTGTAACGACATGTGGGAAGTCCGATTGAGGATTATTGAGCTGTTGAGGAAATTGATGATGCCACGAACCGGGTAAAAATTTTCTACCGGCCAATTGGACTGGTACGCTTAATGGTGGTACAGGACCATCATGTTTTAGATAACTGGTTGAATAATCTCGATATCGCTCAGCACGATAGGAATGTCTCATTTTCATCCATGTCGCTTGAGATGACGATTTCCAGTATGATTGTCGAAGTAGTTTAAATAGCATTCTTAGGTATCATTCGATCGCAAAGATGATGGAAATCAGGCTGTGCTCACTTCGATTGCATATGATTATGAGAGGACTAACAGCAGACTTGAAAATATTGAATAATTCATTAATAATTGACAATATCAATATATTGCAGTTTTTTATTTGAAAGTATTTTTTGGGAAGGTATAGATTACAGTGGTAAAGAATTGAAAGTTTACAGTACTGTACTGTACAGTACGTGTGCAGGAAGTTTGACCACTTACAGTACAGTACGTACAGTACGTACTGTACAGTACAGTACTGTACTGTACTGTACTGACAGCATATCAAATTCCAGACCTCTAGAACAATATTTTATGTCGGTAACACTAATTAGGAACCCAAACTATTCGTTTGTCTACAGCAATTGTCGTAGGTAGTGTAGAAGGCAAATTCGAAGTTTTTTACACACAATCGTACAGTAAATTGACAAAATTTTTCAATATTATTGGTGTGTAAAATAATAGTTAACATCTCAGTTGAGAGCGGTAAACAATGATTCAAACAACCTTTGCTATACTCGTATGGTCTAAATTGTACAGTATCGTAGAAGTCATTCACTACTTTCTGCCCGATTCCTGTACTGTACAGGATATTTTTATCGACAGAGGTGGTCGAGCTTTCAGCACATTTCTGCAGTACCTTAGATATGTCCTCGGGTGCATGCGGGTATGGACAGTTGGTAGCACGAATAAAAATTTGTTTTACGACCCATTGAATGGGATGAAAGAATTACTGTATTGCAGTTACGAATGTACAGTAGTTGGATCTGGCGTTTTTCTTTTTATTGCACGAGTATCGATGGTATATGAGCCTTGTGAGCCACCGTAATTACCTTTATGGGTGCTGCGGTTGAACGATGGAGAAGCGTATCAGCAGGGTGATTTTAGTCAGTTGGTTGTTTCTTTCATTCAGTTACAGTACTGTAAATTGAAAAGAAAATGCTTTTCTTCGACCTCTATCTTCAGTATACTTTCGACAAAGCCATACTTTAATTCAGCTTATCATGCACCATAAGGTTAAAGACCTTAAGCATCACTGTCTCTCTCCGTTCGTGTCCTCGTATACGGAAGAGTCAGGAAGACTACTCTATGACTCTATTTACAATCTGTACACCTAGATACTAGACACGATTCGGCGACAAGTTTGACTGACTGCGAGGCGAAGATGGACTGTGGAAATAATTATTTTATAGTACAGCATTAATTAGTATGTTAGCAACATGAATGGATTGGTATTGGGTAAATGCGCAGTCGTTAACAGACTGTACTGTAGAGTGTATACTCAGTGTGTACTGCTGTAACCAGTACCTGAGATCCATTCCACTGAAATCGCAGATTAGCGTTCAGATGATGTTTGCACGAATGAACTTTATCCACCATGTCTCTTTTCTATCATCTCGACATCATTTTGAGAAAACGATATTTAATTAGTTTGGTTCTTCTGTATACATGGATGGCTTTACATCTCACTTTTTAATTTGAAGGCAAATCCATTGACTACAGGGTCTATACATACAGTCTTATACTGCAGTTGAAATGTGGTACGAGAATGAATGAGCTAGGTGAGATTGGCTGCGCCAATAAGGGTAATGTGGAATAAAAGCAATCATTTTACGCCACATTGGCTAATTTTATTCACAATCACCTTGTTCCAAAACCCTTGTTGATATAGAAATGTTTCATCTTTTTCTTTAGTCAAAGCATGAGACCTATTATAAATGATTACCAGGATAATAATAAATGGTTGAATAGCTTGACATATTTATTGATGAAAGCTACGGAGAAATAACATATTGATCCAATCAACGTCTTCACGGCGGCTAAGATTGCATCGCTTTACAGAGCTTGCCACTCGTAGCCATTAGCCAACCAGAACCAGGAAAGAAACTCATGCAAAAATGCTCATAAAGCAATTTCCGGTTTTATTTGGGCGTGATCTTGGATTAAAGTGTTTCGCCACCTTAGGAGTATTGATGTCTTGCTACCATCGGATTCAAAGTAAAGTATGCAAGAGCAATATCCGGAGCAAACCGATGGCATCTGAGGTTTTGACGTCCCACTTGCGCCAACGTGGGAAACCGGCTTGGACGTCTTATTTTGTCCAGTATAAGCACGTCTACAATGATCAGTTAGCCCTTTCTCATTTTAACTGGCAGGTTGATGGCGTTAATTATCATATACTTAGAACTGGTTGTTATCCTTTAATAAAATATCATTGTACGCGTAGAACGTACCAAATGTTGGATACCGAGAATAAGATATTCACCCTTTTAAAGGCGATGAATTTAGGCATCCCTACTTTAGCCTACGGTTTAATATCACTGCCCCTGATTCAGTTTTACGAACAAGTGCCAACATCAGACGGATTCGTTAAAATTTTCTTCCTAAACAAAGAAGATAATAATGCTCTTTATTAATGGTAATGATTGCATCTAGGCCTATCCATTAAAGGCTGGGTAATAACATTCGAGTCTTTGCCTTTCAAAGTGGTCGTTGAATCTTCAAGTTAGGCCATCTTGATATGTTGTGCTCTTGCACTGGGCTATTCTCACTATGCTAACTGAAAAGGCCTATATGTACTCTACAGTAGATACTGCAGACGTACAATACATAGGGACACGATATTGGAAATTAGAATAGATGGGCAATCACTATTTTCCCATACCGAAAGAATGCGCGAACTCAAATTATTACTTTTGATATGCTGCAATGCATGATATGAAATAAATTAGCAACATCTCGTATTGATAAATCCTAAAATTGAAGTATAGAAACCGAAACATCCTGATAGCTAAATTAAAGAATTAATTATATGACTCGATGTATTTCTACGTATTACATCAGTCGTGCAATATTTAGTACGTTGTTATTGCATTGAATCAATGAGAACTGGATGAAAAACGGAACTTACGCAAATTCTGAAGGATGAAAGCCTGACCAACATTGAATAAAATAGAGTGAAATAGCACAATATTCACTATGATTACCGCATTACAAGTGTGTAATAGAATTTCTTATAGTTTATCCATAAACTCTATCACCAATTCTGTGATATTTTGTTTAATTACTGCAATTTTAAGATACCTGTGTAGGGATACCCTAAATTTCACTGCATTCTTTATAGCATCCTGTTATAAAAATAGTGGAGGATATTCTGCTATATACGGTAGGATGGTTAAAGATAAATTACAAATGTTAATCCTGAGTTGAAGTTATTTCGATGTTACAATATAACATCTGTACATCTATGTGTTATTATACTCTATTTTAGGATTGCTTAGAAATTGATTTTAATCTATTGCATAATAATACAATATTCGGAGGGCCTATTTTCGGATAATCTCTCAGATCGTACACGTAAAACCTGCATATTTTTTAAATGGCATTGATTTTCAAGAATACTGTACAGTGTATAATAGTACTTTAAGTCTTTCAATTATATTCTGCATGTGTACAGTATATCCGTTGGCAACAATTTTGGCAAACTGATTGAAGTGTTTTCTTTAACTGTAAACTCATTTTTACGTCCTCAAGATCTGTATCTGCTTTTTATTTCTTGTTCTACTATATAGCATGTATCCTTAAGCTTTTAAAACGTTTTATACACTAATAAAAGGTCATATGAGTCTGTTATTTACTCATCACGATGTCCAATCTACTGTATAGCACAGTGATGTTTGCTCCTTAGGCAATTGGCTGACTAATTCTGTTATTAGCTGCGAAACTACGACACGATGTAAATGATGAAAAGATTTACACTAAAGCTTTTCTTAATTGTTGTATAATAAATTATAATATCATCATATACAGTATATTAAGGACATTACATTGGCTTTAGATCTGAAATGAATATGCAATTCTGCTATTAATCCTGATAATGGCGAGTACTATAGTAGTAGCATCGGCCATTCACATTGAACGAACTGATTCAAAATTTTATAAAACATAGTAGAAAATTGGTATAAGACTGTAGTGTCTACATAATCAATCACTACACTGATCAGCTTGCTACTCAGTATAAACAATATTAGATAAGCGCTTTTAATTACAAGCAGCGTAGGCTGAAAGTAGTCATCTTACTCTCAGTTTAAAAATGTATGGCTTTCCGGATGAATTACTGCATATTATAACACATATGTCGATAGAATCAATAAATAGTCGATTTATGGATAGATTTTCCGACCAGGTCAGTCAAGGTTAAGGATAACAAAAGTAGTCAATAGAGCAATTTCAGATTGTAATTTATTAGCTAGGAAAAGCGCCTATAAGAGGTTGAAATTATTAATAAAAAATCTGTAGAGCTTACAGAAGCACTTTTGCTTAATATAAATTGATAACGACAGAGCCTGGTGAAGCTCCGTAATATGGAATATTAACTATTATAATCGGACTTCACAAGAATACTATAACTTAAATATATCTTGAAATATGTATATGTATGTCTATATATGCATATGCATTGATATAAAACTATACAATATATAATAACCGACAATTATACACAAAAATTTTTGCAGCAGTCATACTGATTTGATGATTTTATACGAGACATTATAACCGAAATAGGCTTTAGCAACCAAAACATGACAAAAATGAGTAGATCATTCATAGGAAGATATAAGAATAATAATACACTATCTTACATTGAAAAACGAAGCGAAGCAAAGTTGCGGTAATAATTGTTTCGCAATTAGGTTAATAAAGTGAATTTTGAAGAACAACATTACCGATTATGATAACAAAATTTATATCTTAGAGATAAATTTTCAGCGTTGTAGTGAAAATTTGATAGTATAATACTGAATATAGTGGATACTTATGGCGACTATTGCTCTCATGCACCTATTATAATTTTTTTGGCGTATTTTACATACTTTACATTCGATATCTATGTACACAATCTCTTCGATAGCTGTGATTTTAAAAATTAGTTAAGGTCACTGCCAGTGAGAGGTTACATGATAACATTGGCAACTTAAACGAGATGTAATGCTTTTATCCACGCACACACATACACGTACATTTACTGCCATAGGTTATTCATGCAAAAATCTTTTTCATTAAGCGTTTGCTTGGGATTCGTAATTAACTGTACTGTATTATGAATCCATATTTTGTATTAGTACAATCATAAATGGCGATGTAGTATATGCTACTTACAATAGCATCTACAGTATAGGATATCGCCAAAAATGTTAGTTTACTGATAGTGATGTTTATACCTTCAAAAGTGTACCAGAAAATACAGTAAGGGTTTAACAATGAGTACATAGGTAGCTATAAAATTAAGCAATCATAGTATCATAGTCCTCTTTCCGCTTAAAGATCGAACATTAGTTAAGTATAGGTCTGGTACCTCGACCAATTTTAAAGCCTCTTGTGCCATCAGGTCCGATAGGCGGGCGGATAACGCCTTCCATTTGAATTTTATTAGTACGCGAGAAGCTTCGACGAGGCGGCAAGGGACTAGCTCGTGGACTACCGCCATCACTGCGTGGTCGTCTAGACCATGGACTATGAGCACAACTGTCTGATGAATAATCGCTCCTTTTCCATGAATCAGAGCTATTTCTAGGACTATTGCCTCGGGGAGAGTCAAAACGACGACCTCTATCAGGTCCAAGGGTACCTTTACTAGAGTCCTTACCTACAAGAAATCATCGAACCATATAGATGTAATAAGCATCAGTATTATTAAGCGTAGTTGATCAGTATCTCAATGTAAATAATCTATTGTGTTTCATAATTATTAAATTATAAGCCTAGAGGTGATAACGCTATGGCAGATTTACAATCTAAAGACGATCATGCAACTTTGAACTAAAGCAACGGTAGCAGATTTTACCATTTTATACGGTACATTGGGGGTATACCGATTATAGCGAAAAATGTGCTCGACGATGTGCTAAGTTCACATCTACAATCAATTTATGTTCTCTATAGATCATGTAATCACGTTTTATAAAATTGCATTATACCAATTAATTGTCTCCGATCATATTTTATATACTAACTACAGCAATTGCATGTACCAAATGGAAACATAGACAGGCGCTTCGTATACTACCGTGTATCTCTTAATGAAGATAATATAAAAAGTTGATTCATTACTTTTGGTGATCAATTAGAAGGAGAGATGTATTTCAAAGCATGTACGTTAAGTAAGCTATAATAAGAAGAAATTTGACGTTGATTATCTTATTGAAATCGGAATAAGGATCAAGTTCAAGGAAAAGAATTTTATCGTTCAGATCGTCTGCTAGTAAAGAAACTTTGTTGAACTCTTTTGAAAGCGTAACATTTATTACTTTAGATGCATGTACGGCGCAATATGCGGGAACAATGGAGAAATACAGTCGAACAACGTAGGGCAATTTGGAAATAACCTTCAAATGGAGGTTCTTACCTATAGGAATTGGAGCACTTCTTCGTCTTGGTGCACCTTCAGCATCGTCAGAACTGCATGTGCTAACGTCATCACGAACATTGAGCAATTCATCCAGTCGTTTATTTTTCTTCTTTTTTCGTTTGGATTTTTTCTCTTTCTCATCTTGTGAGGCTGAATCACTTTTGGCTTTAGCTTCCATTTCCTTAATTTTATCAAGAGTTGATTGTTTTATTTTTAAGTTTAATAAAGTAACACCAATTCCATCCAAATCTTGCCTATCCGCTTGAGTTAGGCCTTCGATACATCGCAATGCGTGTTCAGGCTTATCAAATTCAACAAAGGCGCAAGTTTCTTGCCCTAATTGTGAATGATAAGCTTTAGCAGGTTTTAAATCGTCGGGGATGTTATCATTGGGTCGAATAATTCTTGCCAACAAAATCTCACCATAAGTTGAGAATAAATTGCTTACTCCGCTAATATTACTATATTTGGGTGGTAAATTGTAGGCTACCACTGTTTTAATGCCTTTATTTTCGGCAGCAATTTTTAAGTATTCGGGTAATGGATCTTTACGCTTGACTTTTTTCCCTTCTTGATTTACTTCTAACTTTTGGGAATATTTTAACGCCTCGGCAACAATATTCCAATCACGCGTGAGACATTTGACTTTTTTAAATGAGGTGATCAAGGTTATACTAACATAACCTTCACGATTTTTTTTAATGTGCTTGGTTAAAAAAGGAATTTCCCATCAAATATTCGTTACTAAAATAGAATTCGATACGTTCGATAATTCGATCACGTGTTAGTTGCATTTGTCTACCGCTATTTGTATTGGTCAATTCACTCCCTTCTCTTCCACTGTCTGCACCACTTTTATCATCATTGAATCGATTTATCCATTTCAGCCGATAGTAGTTCCATATCGCTGATTAACTCATCAACCGAGTCGTTACCAAAATTATCCACGCTCATTGTGCTTCAATGATTGTTTTTTTTGGGGGGGGGGGGAGGTTGATTTTGAGTCTACTTTTGACGTTGCCTACACTAACTTGCTCAACGGCCAACGAGAAGCTATCAACAAGCCTACAACGGCAAGAACATAAATAGAATTTCAAGGAATGAGTAAACAGCCATGTAAACCATTTAATTAAATCAACTAATCAAACTTGGAAAAGACATCATACCGACCGGGTGCTACGTTTACTCGACGTGCAACTATGGTAGAGTTATGGATACAGTATTGGCTAGAACAGATGCAGTGACACCAATGATCAATTTCTACATTCTGTCAACGATGTCACATTAATTTGTGCGTAGTCATGGATAGACTACAGTCATTAGCAAACATGTCCATTTCTATGTCCCACTTGGTGATTGCTAATAATCGCAGGATGACTAGCTTAGAAGAGGAATTTATTGATCAAGTTGGAGGTGTTGGATTTTATCCATCCTCGACTGTTGATTATTGATTGGGCCATTGGACTGGTTGGATGTCAGCCTGTCCTCTACTCTACAGTATCATGCATGTGATGGTGATAGTGTATTACACTGAATAAGCTTGCTCGCGAGTTGAAATTGGACGCTTCGAATATTGAGATTGGGGAAAAACAAGATCTGGAAACGAATGCAATGTACTTGTAGCACTGAATGGAGTATTTTACGATCACAACATTCTTCCAATCCATGATGGGTATTTAAGCTTGCAGATAGAGGAGAACATCTTACCTACGATTAAAATAGAAACCAATAGGGGAAGCTCTAGCAATCGCTGGCGTTATCAACCATTCCTCTGCAAGCGCTGGTGGTCCCGTGGATGCTTGCTTCAAGCTTGGTTGACAAGTCAAAAGATGCGAACGTGCGGTTTTGTTTTGTCTGGATAGAAAAGCGGTCAAAGCCCCCTTGTAGTCATATCCACTAGTCTAGTTACTGTCATAACAACCAATTGGGTATATTGTGATATATACAGTACTGTAGATACAAGGTTTTCTCTGTTGTTGCACCTTGTCTCTTTTTATGTAGCAGCCAACTACAAGACACCATAGGGCGATTGCACTCTACGGACTCCATTTCACTACTTTTAGACTTAAGGCGTAGGTATGTTCTGAAGCACAGCGCCATCGATCTCTTTTTATTTGAAGTCCGATTGGAAATTTCCAATGGCCTTGCCGCTGGTTGTCGGTGTCTTTCTAGTAGCCAGTCTGTCCGTCTGCACAGTAGACAGTCCAAGATCCTACCGTATCGTAGATGTCCGTCTCTCTTTCTCTCTTGCCAGAACTTCACAGAACACTGTACAGTACAGTGTAGGATGCAAAGTACTGCATAAATGACGAGTGTAAAGTACTGTACACTGTGTGGTCTCTGTACAGTGTACAGTACAGTACAGTGGGCAGTGGACAGTGGATAGCAGTGTAAAGTTTTGCTTGAACAACACCGGTGGCCACTTAGCAGCCAACTAGAAGAGACTCCATTACACACACTACTTTTAGACTTGAGGCGTAGGTATGTTCTGAGGCACAGCGCCATCGATCTCTTTTTATTTGGAGTCCGATTGGAAATTTCCAATGGCCTTGCCGCTGGTTGTCGGTGTCTTTCTAGTAGCCAGTCTGTCTGTCTGCACAGTAGACAGTCCAAGACCCTACCGTATCGTAGATGTCCGTCTCTCTTTCTCTCTTGCCAGAACTTCGCTGTACAGTGTAGGATGCAAAGTACTGCATAAATGACGAGTGTAAAGTACTGTACACTGTGTGGTCTCGTACGTACAGTGTACAGTGGGCAGTGGACAGTGGATAGTAGCGTAAAGTACTGCTTGAACAACACCAGTGGCCACGTAGTAAATGGCCGCAGGTCAAGGGACTCTGTCCTAACTGGATGAAAATATTCTCGTCATTTATTCATTAACAAGCTTATAACGTCTTTAAAATATTCTTGAAACTTGGTCGTCTCCACGCCTAGTTTGATTAGAATTGATAGCACCACGAGTGAGTGTTGATTGAATTCTATTTTACTACGACGCTTGACTAAATCATATGGGTGGATAGGCCTAAAAAGTCGCTCAAGTTCTTGACGTGTTGGTACGCGTGTTCAATAGTAGGTAAGCGTACTTACCATAACTGGATATTATTATGAATAGTAATTATTAATGACTGTGAATCAACGTAATCAATCGTACTATGAATTAAGTCAGCGATTCTTCCTTCTTTACCATAATTCTCCACGATATAGATTAGCTAAGCGTAGTACAAGATGTGGAATCGAATTAGTGAAGCTGCTAAAAATGCTCGTGGGATTGTGGAAGATTATACTCGTCCTCCTGATAATTCGTCTCTAGCGGATATCGAGTCTGGTGCTCATATGGCCAGTACGCCGCAAAAGGTAGACGGATAGATACTGTATAGGATAAGATAACTAGTTGGATAGCTGGAATAGTCTTCTTATTCAGATGACTACATAACTACAACATGAGTTTAAACTGACGATCAGTACTATAGTCTTAGTGAAAGCAATGAAGGATAAATACTAAAACAGGTTGGAATAGATCCAGTAAGTTGTACTTATTGCAATGACTTAAACAAGTCATACGATGATGCTTGATGTCATAGTTTGCGAATACTACAAAGTCTCATGATTGATGATATTATGTAGTCTAGATAATACGATACTGTAATTCAAAAGATTAGTCTCTCTACTCGTTTTGCAGTCCATCATCTTGCTTGATCGTGTATTTGCTTGGAATAAAATCAAAAATCAAACTAAGC